>NC_056745.1:1505601127-1505603627 GCF_019279795.1 Protopterus annectens
TCAGATTTGTAACCCCTCTGCAATAATTCTACCTTCATTGCTTCTGCTTGTTCCATAAACATGATGTCATTGATATTTAACCTCAATATTCTCATAAATTGTCCTTTAATAATATTTCTATAAACATGCGGTGGATGTAAACTATTATGGTGTAGAATATGATTCCTATGACATTCTTACTTATGTATTTTGGTTATAAGTCCCATCCTTACATCCTTAACTAAGCATAAATCTAGATAATCAATAGTATAAGTAGAAAACTTCATAGACATTTTAAGAACGGTAGTAGTGTCATATAGAAATACAAGAAAATCCTGTAGGCTACGCACTTCATCTTGCCACAAAGTAAAAATATTGTTGACAAAACGACAATAAAATCTAATGTTTGATACATAATTATTATTTTGTAGAACATACTGGGACTCCTAATGTGCCAACACTGCATTAGCATAACTGGTGGCACATGGGGTCCCCATGGTTACACCTTTCTTCTGTTTATAATACTTCTTGGAGCACATAAACACATTGTTCACCAAGATGGTCTTTATGAATAAACATAAAACATCTATCCTAGATGGACTCTACTTACTCTGAGCTAACAGAAAAGCTTTTAAATACTCCAAACCTACATCATTCGGAATGACAGTAAACAGGGACGAGATATCTAGACTCACTAACAAAAAAATCAGAATTGATGTTAATGCCCTCACAAGCTTCAAAGAGGTCCCAATATATGAAAAGGTTATTATTTTTTCCAAAGAAATACAGATAGGTTCATTAGTTCATAGGCGTTTGTTAAGCTATTTATTTGTGAGCATCTTATAAAGCCTAGGCTTGCATTCCTGTGATAGTTTCTAGCACTTGTATTTTTCATATAAATAAACAAGAGACAGAACTAGGATATCTTGAGACATTAATGTTGCTTGTATCCATGAGGGCCATAAGTGCTAAACCAGGGGTAAATTTGTAGTTTCTTACCAGTTTGTCCAAATTATATTTGAATGCACTCAGATGAGTACTTCACTTTATATGGAGTGAAAGACAGCTTCATAAAAGAAGTATTCTCTTTCTACATAAATATTCATCCAATATGTTCTATTTATATTGTAAAACAGACTGAAATCCATTCAATGTGTTTTCACATTACCATTGAACTTGTGAATGTGTAGCAGGGCTGACAGGATAGGATCATTTGAGGATCTCAACATTACAAAGAGGTTGTCTCTTGGTATCCTGAATGATGCAGAGAAGTGGGGTAAGGCTGTGGGACAGACGTCACAGTTTTTATGATGTAAGTTCTTGACTTTTTATTCAGAAAGCATTGTGGACACTCTGGTTGTGACAAGAGTTAAGACGGGTAAAGTACATACCATATAGGTCCTTATATTCAATGATCGGCCTAATGAAACATGAGTGCAGTGGTATGATTACATTACTCAACCTGGATGCCATACCTTTAGATATTAGCTGTGTCCTGAAAAAGGGCTTCCTTACAATAGCAGATAGCTGGTGATTACAAGCAGTTCACTGTCAACATAGGTTCCCAGATCCTTGACAATGGAATCATCTTTCAGGGGTGTGGTCTCAATGTGAGTGTTATAATGGAAGTCAAGCTTGCCAAATTATACAATAAATCAATTCTTAGCATTTAGTTTTAGATCTTAGCTTTGACACCAGATATTTGTTTGGGAAAGGCCCAAGAGGAGGATTGTAGTGTCATGTGGGGATTTTATGGATTTTTGGAGGCATGTCTGGGAATGTTATGGATTTTTGGAAGCATCTCTGTGGATTTTATGATTACTGTATATGTGCAGCTCTTTACATGCACATAGAGTTTGTTAGTGAAGGATTTCACATAAGCAGAAGGTCATCAAGGTGGAAGACACTGTTGAGGCTTTAGCCAGGTCGTCACTCAGTTTCAGATTAGCTTTGACATAAATCTCAGAATACAAAGGTACTTGAATATGCTTCTAGGTACAATCTTAAGATGAATGCAATTGATTTGTTGTCAATTTTGACTATAGGGGAAGTTATAATTGGTGCAGAGCAAAGCTTCCCCATATTGGTAAGAAACTATTTCAGGATTTTATCACCCCTGGTTGGGATGCAGACTAACTGGTGCAGAGAGTTTGAATTGGATCTCCAGGTCATTATGTTGTGTAATGAGTCTGGAGATGAATTTTATTTTAAGAAAATGGAGACACCGCCACTTATAGTGGCTTCTTCTAATGTGGTGGTCTTGAACATTAGTGCCTTCATCTAATGTGGTGGTCCTAAACATTAGTGTCTTCATCTAATTTGGTGGTCCTGAACATGTGATATAATTTGGTGGTCTTGAACATTAGTGTCTTCATCTAATGTGGTGGTCCTGACATATGATTTAATGCTGTGGTGATAAACATTAGTGTCTTCATCTAATTTGGTGGCCCTGAACACGTGGCCTGTACTGATGTGGTTAGTGCTCTCACTGGTCTTGACCCAGGTCTCTGTGATGTTGTGT
>NC_056745.1:1505606127-1505696127 GCF_019279795.1 Protopterus annectens
ACAGTTGCTAGAAAGCTTTCATGTTCTCTTTATCAGATTTTTACACTTTGCCTGTAGCCAAATTATTTTCTTGTTTATTTCAGTCATTTATGAACCTGTATTTTTCTTCTGGCTCTCAGATTGTTGATTCAGTCTTTCTTATCATGTTGTTCCATATAGCAGAGTAATATAGATACATCAGGAGTGATATAGCTGGCTCTTGGTAGGTCCTAAAGCATCCAAAGTGTAATATCTTGAAATATCATGGTTTATCAATTACATGCATTCACCAAGATCCTTGCTTAGTAGCAAATACAGAGTGCATTACAACATTTGTCATTTCAGCCACCTATTCCAAACTGACAAAACTCTTAAGTGCATGCTTAAACAATCTTTTTTATTGACGGTTATATGGCAAACAAATAGTTTTTCATCTGAAATGAACTTTTAACCTATTATTTAAATAACTGTCAACAAGACAGATTCTTTTCCTTTCATTTCTGTTCAGTAATATGGGATTTCAACAAAACAAACTGAAAAAGGCCCACTCATAAACGGGTTAGAATTGTAATCAGCATAAGAGATAAACAGTAATCCAATCAACAGTTTTAGAAGAATGTCATGAATATTGGACAGCAAACACATACTTTTCTGAAATTACATACTTCTTATTGAAACAAAAAGAAATGACAAAAAAGAGCAGCAGATAATATGGCATGTTGGAGATAAAGATTTATAAACAATGAATAATTTCAGGGCATAGTAGATAAAATGAACTGTAATGAGGATTGAATCATTTTGTAGCAAGGAATTATCAAAGTAAGGTTCGACAAGACTGCTGCAGTCTGAGAAACAAGTATAGTCATTTGTTACTGTTTAACAAAATAAATCATTTTTTGCAGCCTTAATAACTGAAACTTTGCATTTTCACTGATTTCATGTACAAGGAAATCTATATTTTTAACACAGATCACTTTCCAAACAAGCTAGTCGCTTATTCCACCAGGCTTACATAATGTTAGTCTTAATACCTTTTTTTCTGTGTAGTTTTATCAACATAAATCAGATATCTTTTTAAACAAGAAGCATCTTTGTTATCAGTTATGACATAGGCAATCATACATTTATATAAATGAAAACAAATGATATTGACATATTTTCATTTGCAAACATTATACATTAATTATAACCAAGCCATTTATTGTCAGTCAAACATTACAAAGCTCGTTCAATTCCTGCCTTCCCTTAAACCTGATTTCTCCTCCATATACCGCATGCATTGTTCCCATAACTATTATTTTTTTCTATGCATAAATTAGATTGCTTGCTCTGTCTAACAATGTGTGCAACTTATAGAAGGTTCAGGCATTTTTATACTATAGCCACTAGTAAGGACACTGTTGGTTTGATGTCCACATGTAGTTTCTGACCGTGAATTATTTAGTCTCTGGTTTCAGATCTATGCATTGCTAGGCAAGTCATAGCCATTGTGAAACCCAGGGTAGTGCAAGATTAAAGAAAAAGTAATTGTGATAATGTTGAGACTAATGAATCAGAATGCCACAAAGCCATATCACTATACAGGGTATCCTATAGACTGCTAAGAGGTGACCTGTGTGTGGCATAGAAGGCATCCTACAACTGAATACTGATGCATTTACTGCACATCAGCAAGTCAATTGGCATCAGAAATGCTCAGTCAAGGGATCTAAACCTGTTCTGCAACATCAGCAGAATGGTTTGGAGGGATGGATATATCTTGCAGAGGATACCACTGCACTGGAACAGACTTTCCATCCATGTAAAACAAAGTTCATCCCTGTCCGTATTCAATAGCTACTTGGATGTACGGATTGGAAACAGATGATTTACCCCAGGACTGCCCCTGTACTACTTATGGAGAGAAGCTGGTACTAAATGCTTTATCCCAAACATGGATCCCCTCACATTATCTATGGTGTGAGCCCACTTATTCTCAATGGGATATTAATAGGGTACTAAACAGGAGTGAGAATTTCTTAAAGGGTTAATGTTGGTGATAAACACAAATTCAAAGAATAATGCAGATTTCACAACAAATGGCTTACAACTGAATGTTTGAAAACATTAAAAACACACACAAAAAGAAAGCGTTTAGATACTACTAATGTAAATGTTGTTTTTTAAAGAAAAGAAGTTGATTTAAAAAAATGACATGGTATAGACAGTGTCTAATAATTATTTATTTTATTTATTTATTGATATTTGTTTACCGGGAAAGTCCACTGAGCCACAGTGAGCCCATTTTAAGTGGAGGCCAAAGCTCCAGGACAAGTAACAAAATACAATATTAAAATACAATATTAAAATACAATATTAATACAATATTAAAATACAATATTAAAATACAATATTAATACAATATTAAAATACAATATTAAAATACAATATTAAAATACAATATTAATACAATATTAAAATACAATATTAAAATACAATATTAATACAATATTAAAATACAATATTAAAATACAATATTAATAAAATATTAAAATACAATATTAAAATACAATATTAAAATACAATATTAATACAATATTAAAATACAATATTAAAATACAATATTAAAATACAATATTAATACAATATTAAAATACAATATTAAAATACAATATTAAAATACAATATTAATACAATAGCTGCAATGAAGCACAACATAAAAGGCAAAAACTCAGAATAATAACAGGAGCACTTGTAATGAGCAGGTTCAACTGTACATAGTGGAGTAGGGTGTTACAGGTCGTTGAAATGAGAATAAAATACAAATAAGTATTGTCGAATTACGTAGTTCCAGGGGGAATTCAGGCATGAAGTAGTTACAAAGGAAAGATAGTTAGTAGCAGTAGGAATCAGTGTAGACATTTCCAGTCAGTAGAATTGTGGGAAAAAAAAATAATTTAGGCAAATTCAAGTGAAGGTATAGAACGAGAGACAAAATTTAGGCAACTTCTGGTGAAGCTCTAGAACATGAGAAAGAGTGGTTCAAAAGGCTAGAAGGTGTAGAAACAATGCAAGGTAGTTAGAGAGGCTAGTATTGTATAGGAAGTGAGCTGAGACTGGAGGGGAGAAAATGACAAGTAATGGCTTCATGGGTGGTAAGGAGGTGCCTTTGTGCAGTTACATATCCAATAGGAGAGGAGATAGTGTAGAGCAGTTTTGAAGTTAGAGGGATGTTGTTCACTGTGTAGACAGGAAGGAAGGTTATTCCAAAATCTGGCCATGGTCCAAAAGTATAGTAGTTTACCTGCAGGTAGGATTGGTTTATGAATTTGGAGTAAGTGTTGGTGTTCCGAACATAGTGACCTGAGAGGGTAGTAAGGGGCACGTGTGGAGCTAAGGGCAGGGCAGTCTTGTGGTTTATAGATACGTTTGTGTGAAGTGGTTAGCTGCAGGAGTAATGGGTGAATTCTAGCCATTGCAGTTTTCTTAAAGTGCTACAGTGGTGGGGGGAGTGAAAGCTGCCTGTAGCAAATTTGGCAATGCTGTTGTAGCAGGTTTATAGTCTGAGTTTCAGGGAAGACTGTAGTTTATTTGGCCATTTGGACAGTTTTCCATCTCTTTCAACTTGCTGGCTTACAATTCTACATTTGTACTTGTTCCCTGCCTTTCCTGAAACTAGTCTAGTCCAGGTACAGATTTGCTGTATTCCAGGACTCTTTGTAAGCTTCTGAGCCCCCCCCCCCAAGCCTTTCTGTGTTGGAGGGAAGCCTTTTTGCTTATTAGTGGGAGTGGTAAGTATTAGATAGCCTATCTACCACAAGAGGAGTGGTTCCTGGCCCATAAATATTAGGTATTGGCCGTTTGGGCAGTTTTTTTCCATCTCTTTCAACATTCTGGTTTAAAAGCCGCACTTGCGCTTGTTTCCCACCGTTCCTGTAACTAGCCTAGTCCAGATACAGAGCTGCTGTTTCCAGGACTGTTGGTAAGCTTTTGAGTCCCACAAGCCTTTCTGTGTTGGAGGAAAGCCTTCTAGCTTACCAGTGGGAGTGGTAAACACTAGGTAGCCTGTCTACCACGAGAGGAGAGGTTCTTGGCCCAGAAATTGT
This sequence comes from Protopterus annectens, assembly GCF_019279795.1. Classification (NCBI taxonomy): domain Eukaryota; kingdom Metazoa; phylum Chordata; order Ceratodontiformes; family Protopteridae; genus Protopterus; species Protopterus annectens. The sequence goes on from NC_056745.1 coordinate 1,505,610,192, forward strand.
AGTTTATTGACCATTTGGACAGTTTGTCCATCCCTTTCAACTTTCTGGTTTAAAAGACCACATCTGCGCTTGTTTCCCATCTGTCCTGTAACTAACCTACTGGTAGCACTAGAAAGCCTTAAACTGATACAAGCCTTCTAGCTTAGGAGAGAGACTTTGGAGTGATTAAGTATCAGTTTTCTGTACTTTCTTGCTGTACTTAACTGTTTTCTGCCTAAACACAGATTTTCCAACATTTATTGTGATTTAAAAGCTTGTTTTTTTTTCACATATTGTACTTATTTGACTGCCTGCACTTCTAAAAAGTTGTTTTTTGTTTAATTTGTTTAACTGTTGTAGGCTACACACTAAAGTGCGATAGCCTTTTTTGATCATTTGTAGTCATTTAAAGCGGCTTTAAGTGTATTTTGTACTGGTTTTGCCTTATCTTTAAAAAAAAAAAAATCAAAAAAAAAAAATCCTTTTTTCACCACCTTTCTAAGCTAGTATAGTCCAGTTTTCAGGCTAGTGCTGAATTCAGGGTTGTGATACTAGTTTCTGAGTTGTCCATACCTAACTTGGATAGAAGGAAGTTTCTCTGTTCACCTGTGAGACAGGGGAGCTTTGAACAACCTATCTGTCCCTGGAGGAGTTGTTCCAGCCCAGAAGTTAGTAGTTTATTGGCCATTTTGGGGTAATTTCTACCTCTTTCATTTTCCTACTATAAAAAACGCTTTTGCGCACCAGGCAGTGCTGGTTATCTACGGTTAAATTATTCCCGGCTTCACTAAGTCTCCTCTTCAGTTTTTTTCCTTGAAATTAGTCTAACTCTCAACCTAAGCACTCAAAAAGCATCTTACAGCCCAGCACTTGCTCAGAGCTAATAGCAAGCACTAATATACCCTGACACTGATTGCCCAGCAGGGCAAGGCTCTTTATTCACCCCTCACTAACCAAGCGAATAAGCAGCTCACCCTACTATTCAGGCATGACCAAAGGGCAACTTCAGCTGCACTTCCAGTCCAGCTGGTGAATCTGGGTATCCTGAGGCAATATTACAGCTGCCTCATGTACAAAGGCAACCCTCTTCTCCTACCACAAAACACTAACATATACGAGAGATGCAATTATACAGCCAAACTGGAAGCTAAGCTGTCTCCACCCAAGACTGGAACAGACAGTCAAGAGGAGAAGGTTAATACTTGCACCACAACTCCAGCTGCACACAGACCTATTAAAACAGCAATGGCAAAAAATACACATAAATACACAAAATCATACTCGGAGGCTCTAAATAAAAACCTGCAAAAGTATCAGAGACCTCCAAAGCAGACACCCAAACAACCTGCACTTCCCGTTACAAACCAGACAACACATAAAACACAAAATCAGTGTGTCGCACAATCACAGCCCTTAAGGCGAAATAACATACCTAACACACTAGTAATAGGTGACTCACTAGGCTGGACAAGCAGAAGGTTACTGTTAGCTGCCTGTCGGGAGCCAGAATCTGCCACATAACACAAGCACTCAGGTCACTCCAGAACAAGTACAAATATGATTCTGTCATTGTTCATGTTGCCCAGGCTAGTATGACCCTGACACTGAGTAGCATCCTGCCCCCACCAAGAATGATAACTCAGTATAAAGAAAAAAATGATCAATTTCAACAACTTCTGGTGTCATTCAAAGGGGATCCAGTGTCTGTAAGCCTGGGATGACATATTCGACAAGCTGCATTGCTTCGCAAGAGACAGCTTGCACCTGTCACCCCCTAGGTTTTCGAATAATGGCCAAGGCTCTTGCTGCCACCATAGTGCCTTTTTTAGGCAAGGCTCAAAAGTCAAATCTGCATCTGTAAACAGCACAATTAACAAAAAACTGAGGGTTATGCTACTCAGCGCCAGGAGTTTAAATCTCAAAATGCACGTGCTCGAAGCACTCCTCAGTATGGAGAACGTTGACATCTGTGCAGTAACTGAAACCTGGTTCAAGGCTCCAGAGATCACCCCAGCATTACTGGGCTACAACTCATACCACACATTTCAGCCACAGAACACGGACCAAAACACAAAAGGAGGGGATGTATCCATATTCATCAAGGATACCTACACCTCCAGGTTAGTGGTGCAGCATGATACCTCTGAGATCATCTATGTGCAACTAACATCAGGCAAATCTGCAATGCAAATTGTGGCCTGCTACAGATCACCCTCCATGACCCAGGACCACCATTCCACCTTTCTGGAGACACTGGAAAACATGAAGGTCCTACCAAACACCCTGATATTGGGCGATTTCAATTACCGTACCATTTACTGGGAAAACTACTCGAGTACAAATTCCCAGGCCCAGCGCTTCCTGGAATTTATCAACTCAAATGCCCTGGATCAGCTGGTAAACTCCCCTACCAGTGGTGAAAACATATTAGACCTGGTCATCACCAACATGGGCGACAGGTGTTCCACACCGGAGGTCAACTTGTCACTGGTTAGATCAGACCATAAACTAATCAGTCTGGATGTCCACACCCCACCACCACCCCCAACTAAGTAAACCACAGTAAAATACTCTTCTAAAGCAAACTTCACCTTACTTAAGACAGAGGTGGTAAGTTTCACAGCCCCCATGCTAAAGGATAACGCTGCCCAAGATGCAGAAACCTTTACAAATGCACTCTATGAGCACCTACAAGGATGCATGGATCATGCCATCCCTAGCAAAACCAAGACTCACTCCTCTTAGAAAAGGAAACCAGTTTGGTAGACCCCTGCAATAAACAGGCTATACAATAGAAGGAGGAAACTAGTTCAGAAAAAAAGCAAATCCCAAGAAGGAAAGACATCCCTGATCAGTATTAATAAGAAACTGAGGTCCCTCATGAAATCATCCAAGGCTAACTTTGAAAGAAAAATAGCCAAGGATTCAAAAGATAACCACAAAGCCTTCTTTAGATATGTTAAGAATCTAAGTGGCAACTCACAGATATGCACTGAACTAGTGCAAAATAGCACAAAATATACTGAACCTACTGATATTGCCAACATCCTGGCAGATAGATTCAGTGCAAACTTCATCCCCTCTCACCTCCAAAAGGGCCCACAACAATACCAGAAAAGTGTAATATCCCAAAAATCACAGACCCACAGGTGAAAACAGCCCTTTCAAAAGCCAAAAACACAGCATCAATGGGACTAGATGGTGTCCCAGGCTGCGTATTGCATGAACTACAGAACAAACTAATCCCCCACCTAAACACGCTGTTCAGCCTCAGCCTCTCCACAGGCTACATGCCCATAGAATGATGCACAGCAACGGTTATTCTTCTCCACATAGGAAAGCCACAACTGACCCTGGTAACTATCACCCCATAAGCCTGATTAGCCTGTTCTGCAAGGCTATGGAGCGCATCATCATGGAACTCATTACCAAAGACATTGGGAACCTCCAAACATTTGACCGACCCAGTTTGGCTTTGTTAAGGGCAGATCATGCCTACTAAACCTGGCTGACTTCTTCAAGACAGTCACCTAAGCCATAGATGAGGGGAAGGTGGTTTTTGACACCATTTCCCACTCGGGTATTACAGAAAAACTCACCAGCCTGAACATAAACCCCTACATCATGAGATGGGTTGCCAACTGGCTTACAGACAGAACTCACACGGTAAGAATAGCAGGCTCCAGGTCCAACTCTAAACCAGTCACAAGTGGTGTCCTGCAAGGCTCGGTCCTAAGACCCCTACTGTTCGGCATATACTTCTTAGAAGTATAGGCAAACACAGGAGGACTATGGCTAATCAAGTTTGCCGATGACTACAAACTGGGAGCCATAATTGACTCTCAGGCTGACATGGACATCCTCCAAAAGGACCTTATTGAGATGGACACCTGGTGTCAAAGTCATGGCCTCAAGCTAAATGCCAAAAAATGCATAGTCATCCCGTTTGGGAAAAACAAAACACCTACAAATTACCTATGAATTACCGCATAGGTGGCAGCCCCCTTAATAGAGAAGAGGTAATAAGAGATCTGGGGACCCAGGTAAATAGTAATCTCTCCTTTGACAATCATATTGCTAAAGTAGTTCAGAAATACTTCTATGTGGACCATCTAATTACTAAAGGGTTCACATCTAGAAATAAAGAGGTTATAGTACCCCTCTACTTGTCACTCATTAGACCCATCATAGAGTACAATGCCCCATTTGGGATGTACCTCACAAGACACTTCCAACTGCTGGAAAGACCATAAAAGTACCTCACCAAGAGGATTACTGGTCTCAAACATATGTCCTATGCAGCCCGGCTGAAAAAACTCCAGCTGTACACAGTGACATATCACTTACTCAGAGGTGATCTCTGCCTGACTTACAAAGCCATGTCCAACTCAGAATTGATGGACATGCTCCACCTAAAGAAATCCAAGTCACTGCGAGCCACGCGCTCTAGTGGGCAAAACCTCACCACAACATTAAATAGAACATCCTGGAGGGATAGATTCCTGTCACAGGGACTCCTCATGCTTAGGAACAAAATTCCATATTACATCAGGCAGAGCCCCTCACTAACACCTCTTCAAGAGAAACCTTGACGAGTGGATGAGTAACAAAAAATACACCCCTGGGATCACTTCATTGGCTCTGCTTGACAGAGGATCAGTTAATTAATCAATGGGGCAGTGAAAGCCGACACACTCTGGCTAGGCTTGTAAATGCCCTTGGGCAGGTAGCCTAGTACCTACTTATGAACCTATGAACAAGGGTGCACCGTACATTAATGAAGGTAGGAGGTACGTGAAGGCTAAATCTTGTTTGGTTGGTAAGGAGAAGAACCTGCTATACAGAAGCCCTAGTTTTTTATGGGTTTTACTAATATTGGATTGGATGCGCAGGTCGAACTTGAGGTTTTCATCTATTATGACTCCTAATAGTTTGGTATTAGTTAGTAGCTCAATTTTAATGAAGTTTAGTAAGTGTATATTAAAATTTTCTTTGTTAAATGTTGTATTTCTTTTGGGGGTATGCAGCATAAGTTTAGTTTTTTTAGCATTTACAGAGAGTTATTTTTTTGTGGAGCGATGATTCTACTATACAGAATGCTGTTTTTGTCCTTTGTTGCAGAGATGCAGGGTTAGATGCAGAGCAAATGATGGCTGAATAATATGCATGGTGCATTAGGGAGGATTCAGAATAGTTTGGTGTAGATTATTTATAAATATATTAAATAGGAGAGGTCCTAAATTCGAGCCTTGTGGAACACTTGTAGGGTTATGAAGGTAGGGAGAGATTGAATTTTGCCATTTGACAGCATGCTACCTATCTGAGAGATAGCTTTTAAACCAGTTAGGAGACTGAGAAGTTATCCCTATAGAAGAGAGTTGAGACAAGAGAATGGCATGTGATGTGGTATCGAAAGTTTTTGACAGATCCAGAAGGAGAGCTGACACTGTATGGCCTAGGTCATGGGTTTTGTTGATGATATCCAGAAAGGAGATCAGGGCAGCTGATGTACTGTGCCTTGGACTGAAACCATGCTGGGTTGGAGAGAGGATGTTGTGATTCAGAGGGTGATAGATACATTGTTTTTGGACATATTCTTCCAGTATTTTGGAGATAGGGGATAGAATGGCGACAGGTTGAAAGTTCCAGATATCAGAGGAGGGGCCACCTTTGTGCAGAAGGAGGATAATAGCTTTTTTTCCATAGACAGGGGACGTAGGATTCCTGGATAGACCTGTTGATTAGGATACTAATTGGATAGGATATGGCATCGGCAGCAATCCTAAAGAATCTGGCAGGAATACTGCCAGCAGAATTAGAACAGGACTTTAGATTTTGGATAAGTGTTTTTATAAAGAATGTGGAAACAGGGTAGAAATTGAATTCTTGTAGGGGAGATTCCTTAATGCAGTTTTCAGTAGGGATATTTGGACTCGAGAGATGTAATGGTGGAGGAGTGGAGATAGGTATAGGAGTATGGTTACGTGGTAGGGCTTGGGAGAAGGAGGACATAGGAGTGGAGATAGGTATAGAAATATGGTTACGTGGTAGGGCTTGGGAGAAGGAGGACATAAGATTGTTTATAGTATCAAAGAAATACGAGTTGAATTTAGAGGCAATAAGGTCAGGTAACATATTAGGGTATGGACAAGCATTAGATTTTGTACCAGGGTGTAAGAGATTATTGGTAGAAGACCAGAAATGGTTGGTGTTATTTTTCCAATTTGTTTGTAAGTTCCAGAAATATTGTTGCTTGTCAATGCAGATAAGTTTTTTTGGCATGGTTTCTAGGTTGTTTATAAAGGATAAGGTTGGAGGGAGTTTTGGAAGTGAGCCAACATTTCCAGGCTTTGACCCTGTTTTTTGTAGTTTCTCTAGTAGATTTAGAAAGTTAGGGGGTGCAGCTGGATTTAATTTTTATGGATCTTTTGGGTGCTAAGCTCTGCAGTATATTTAGAAAGGAGTTATTGAAGTAAAGGAGGACATCATCAATGGGGAAGGCTCTTAAGACAGTCCCAGTTGTAGCTCCTTCGGATACTATTGAAGGTATGTGGACAGAATGTTGATAGGTCTTGTATTACCTGGTATTTGTGGGTTTTTGGGAGTGATGAGCAGTTATGTATAGTGAAGGCTGGGAGGTGGTCACTGAAGGAATTTGCCATGGTGCCAGAGACAGGGTATTTGGATGGGCCTGAGACCAAGATCCAGTCTAGTATTGAGCCTTTATCAGTTTTGTGGCTAAATCTAGTGACTGTATTGATTAGTTGAGTAAAATGAAATAAGTTTGTGCTAGAGGAAGATTGGTTGGAAGAAGTAGAAGCCCAGTCGATATTCATGTCATCTAAAATAATAATTTCATTTTTTATAGTAGAAGAAACCCAGGATATTATATCTTCTAAAGCTGGGATATTGTTTCCTGTGGGAATGTAAATTATGCAGAGTTTTTTGGAGTTGTTGAAATCTAAAAATGAGATTAGGATCTCGGCATTTTGAAAATGTGGAATTGTATTGGTAAAAGGGGCTAAATCAAGAGAATTAGGGTAGAATTAGGGCAACACCACCTCCTTTTTTATGTTGTCTGTCTACCCTAATTGCATTGAAATCAGGAGGGAGAATTTCAGAGTCTTGTATGGAGGGTTTTAACCAAGTTTCAGTGGCAGCTAGGATATGAGTTCTGTTATGGGTAAGCCAGGCATGGAGCTCAGAGGTTTTGTTATAAATGCTTTGGAACTTTATGGTAGTTAAGTGAAGAGTTTTTTGCCAGTTTAGGAGAGTTACAATGTTGAGGTAAAAATGTTATTTTATTATAATTTGATTGTTTAATTGATTTTTTAATTTGATTGGTCTTTTTTAATTTGATTGGTGTTTTTTTTAATTTGATTGGTGTTTTTTTTAATTTGATTGGTGTTTTTTTTAATTTGATTGGTGTTTTTTTTAATTTGATTGGTGTTTCCCGTGTATTTATACTAAGCTGAGTGATTGTTTTACTGTTTCTGAAAAAGTCTGATTGAGAAAAGCAGACAATAAAAGTTGAAATGCTAAACCAGTTCAATCCTTTCTCCTGTGCTTCTTTTTGTGTGGTTTTAATATTTTTAAGTTTCTTAGTTACCACTTTTCAGAACAGCCTTGTTTTTTTTTTTTTTTTTTTTTTTTTAACAAATGGAAGCTAAAATACATTTTCTGTAAAACAGTGCAGATAGAAATAACCTCAGGGCACTGGGCTTACCTGACAGAGTGGACCGAGTTGATCCTGTTTTGCTTATATCTCAACAATTAAAAACCTTTCTAAAAACAGAACACCAGTCATAGAAAAGAACTGAAAGATTCAGTCCAGGTATGTGAATATCTTGTACCCTAGGCATTTTTCTATTCAAGTGTATAGATTTCATTGGCCAGGAGTTGTAAAGCATGTGGTGAGAATGGTCCCAAATTACACCGCGACATTATTTATTTATTTTATTTGTTTATTTTATTTGTTTTATTTGCAGTTTGGTAGTCCAGTTGGGCCACAAGGAGCCCATTTTCAATGGAGTCCTGTGGAGAAAAGCTCCAGAAAAATACAAATACATAGTACGCATTGCACATTTACATTACAAATTATCTCACAGGAATACAAAGTAAATATAATAGGAAAAGGTTAACAATGGCAGAATACATCAGTATAGTTTGTAAAACAGCAATAAAAAAACAGCAATTTATAAATTGAAAAGTACTGATTCTATATCTAAGGTGATTGAGGGAATTAGGCTTTGTTGAAACCCAGCAATGTAACATAATATGAAAGGGAAACAGGCATTTCAATTGTTTTACCAGCGGATACAGAGCGATTCCGCAAGGACTGTGGGATAACTCATAAGAACACAATATAAGCTGAGGTGTCAAAGACCAATAATATTTCTGTGGGTGCTAAATACAGACATAGCCCAACTAGTGGTTCCTTAATTATTTCCCCAGCCTAGAAGAAGGACAAAGGAGGTACAATACCTCTCTCTCTAAACCTGCTAATCATGAGGGAGTTAAACAGAAAGTTTGCTTTTGATGGAGCCTGCATTTCTCAAACCTTTACTACAGAGAAAAATATACTGGTAGAGAACAACATGTACTTTGGAGGCCCAGAGAATATCACTACATGAAATATGATTGACAGAATTTGTGTGAGTTGGCTATTATGTGTTACCTGATATATCTCTAGAAATAATAAATGCCAGATTATCAAAATAATTGGCAGTCAAATGATCAATAAGAGTGGACATTGGATGGTAATCCTGTGTTATACAAGCAAGTTGCATGACGTTTCTTTTTATTTTCCATTTAGATACTGACAGGGGATACTTTAGTGGCACAAAGTAACAAATGGGTATTACACATGTCATGTGAATACTTTAATGTGAGGTACTGTAAGGTCAAAAAAGTCACAAGTCAAGTCAAAGAAAACTTTGTTGTCATTCAGAACTACACCGCAGTGCAGCTGAACGAAATTTCGATGCTTCATTCCCAGTGCAAAAACATACATACAGAGAATAATAATAACAAAATAGCATAAAATAAAAGTAAAAATAGAATAAAAAGCAAACATAATGACCGTTTGCATTTTACATATACATAGAATTGAGTAACAATATGTGCATGACATTACTATAACATAATAACATAGCAGCATATGGACTGGTCAGCATGAATATTGCACAGTGTGATTTATATTGCACATCACAGAGTCCTACGGTAAGGTAAGGTGTGAACCAACATTAAATATACCCATCAGTTAGTTACTGCACATGAAAAAGCTTAATACTTATAGTGCAACAAAGCCTGGATATGTAAGGGTCTGTACAGTCAGATAAATTGCATAACTATGTGGCAGGAGGGGAATTATGCATTGACTGTCTCCTGACTCGCTTTTCACAAGAGTTCAGTAGTCTGATGGAGAGAGGAAAGAAACTGTTGGTAAGTCTAGAAGTCCTACAGTGCATACTTCTGTATCTCTTACCTGAGGAGAGGCTGGAGAACATACCATTTGCAGGATGCAAAGGATCACTTGATATCGTCATAGCTCTACTGATGCAGAGTGATTCATATAGATCTTCCAGAGGTTTAAGAGGGGAACCAATTATTTTGTCTGCTGCGCTTACAACTTGCCTAAGAGCCTTACAATTAGAGGTGCTGCAGCCCCCATACCAGACAGTGATGTTATTGGCAGGGATGCTTTTGATAGTACCCCTGTAAAAAGTTTGGATGGTCTTCAATAGTTTTGCATTCCTCAGTTTCCTTAGGAAGTCCAGGAGTTGTTGAGCTATCTTTGACCATGTAGGATATCTAGACTGACCAGGACAGTGATATCTACTCCCAGAAACTTTGTACTTTTGACTCTTTCCAATGTCACCCCTTTCATCTCCAGACGTTGGTGTGGTTCTTGAGAACTTCTGAAATCCACAATCAGTTCTTTGGTCTTGCTGACATTCAGTGCTAAGTTGTTGTTGTCACACCACCCCAACAGATGTTTGATCTTGTTCTTGTAGGTCATCTCCTCTCCATCTCTGACCATCCCTATGACCATGGCATCATCTGCGAATATGATGATTTTATTGGATTCATGTCTGGCCATGCAGTCATGGATCAGCAAGTTGAATAGGAGAGGACTTAAAATGCACCCCTGTGGTACTCCAGTATTCAGGGTTATGCTTTTGGAACTGTTGTCGCCCACACAAACCCTTTGAGGCCTTTCAGCGAGGAAGCTTAGAATCCACTTACACACATGGGAGTTGATGTCTAACTGTTGTAGTTTCATTATCAGATTCTGAAGGATGATATTATTGAAGGCAGAACTGAAGTCCATGAATAGTAGTCTTTCGTAGCAGTTCTTGCCTACCAAGTGGGTCAAAGTTTCATGGACTGCTAGGGAGATGGCATCTGTTGTACTACGGTTTGTCCTGTATGCAAACTGCAATGTGTGCAGAGTCATTGGTATGCTTGAGGCAATGTGATCTTTAACCACACATAACCATATTTGGTTGGGAGGGTTGCCTAATGGTTAAGGTGTTTGCCTTGCAAGCACAAGGTGCAGGGTTTGAGTCTCACACGGGATAATTGGCTAGGCTTAAAATGGCTCACAAGAGCAGTTAGCTTAGTATGACCCTATGGTCTATGGTCTCTTTAAACCAGTCTTTCAAAGCATTTCAGCACTGTCAAGGTGAAAGCCACTGGTCCCTAGTCATTTAGAGTTGTTGGTTGTATTTTATGGTGACTGTGGGTAATGGTAACTTACTGTTTCTTTTTCATCGCTATTATAGTATACTTGGGAATGAAGGGAGAAATTTGGAAAGTAACCATGCATGGTGTTACTCTGATAGAGCATGCCAGGTAGTGCACGGCAGATGGTACATCATACTAATGTCCGCATCTGCTTATCACTTTATTTATTTATTTTTTTTTAAACATTGGGCATGAAGTTTGAGGGTCTTATGTTAGTAGGGTCTTATCGGATTGATTATGTAGCTTGATGTGGTGGATGGAAGGACTCTGCCATTGCAAAGATGATGTTAGGTGAGAAAGGTCTCGGAAATATACGTTATGGTTCAGCAAGGGGGTACATATTCATAATATGGCTGTTGCGCTGGAGTAGATCAGGCCATAAAGCTAGAATCAAGAGTATTTTATATTTTTGCTTGGTGTATAAAACTGTAGTTAACAAATAAGGTATATCAAAGAGTCAGTATCCTAGTCCTTAGAAAGGATTTATTACTAGAGCACAGTGCTCAGTTACAAGAGTAGAACTGTAGACGGGTTTGCAGTGTCAGGTATTTTTCTGAGCTGTAGATAAGTTTATGGCCTGTAATTAATGCTATGTCAATTAATGGAGTGGTTCTAACCAGTTTAGTTATTTTAGGACTTCACAATGATGGGTTTTATATGGAGCATTAGCAGAAAATTAAGTTACTTTCTTCTCTCTGATTTGGTTTGGTAAGTTTTGCTCAGGCTTGGTAGAATAGGTGATGCATATCGGTGAGCTGGGGTAGATATGTTCTAGCAACAGATGTTTTAGTAGTGTCTGAGACAGTGTTTAGCCCACTTTACAGATACAAGTTTCATTTTTTTTAAGATAAGGAGTTTGTTGAATTTTAGATTGTTGTTGATTAGAATTCCAACAATGTGGACTGAGTAGCAGTTTCAGTTTAGGTAAGGAAAGCAAATTTCTGACCTGTGTATAGACTGTGTATGAAAAAATATTAATTTGGTTTTATCTAGTGTTTGGAATCAGCTGGTATTAATTAGCCAGGATTATACTGCTAAGAAAGAGAGTCGGGCATATTCCTATAGTGTGAGCATAGAGGCAGTGCAGATAAAAGTCGAATCTTCAGCACATTGTACACTTTGGTGAGCTTGGTTATACACTGTGCGGCTTGTTTGTGAATATGTTAAACAAAAGATGGTCCAGGACAGATCCTGGAGGGACTTCAATAGACACAAGTGGGTAAGGTGAACATTTCTGGTGCTGTTTAACAGCTTATTGCCGGTTAGATTGGTAGCTGTGGAACCAGGAAAGTGATGACTTACTGATGCCAAGGGTGGATAGCTGTGTAAGGAGTTTAGGATGTGAAACAATGTTGAAGGTTTTCATAGCTCAAGGAATAGAGATGAAACTATGTCACTTTCACTTGTGTTTTGATTAATGTCACCCATATCCCTCTTGGATAAGGGCAGTCGGTGCAGATCATAGACTCGCACTACAAATATAGACCATAGAACTTGGTCAATAAGGAAATGTGGGTATAACATGGCTAGGCTTATAAAGGCCCTAAGTCCAATAGCTTAGTAACCTCCTATGAACCTATAATATTGCTGGCCAAGCTAAGGAGAGAGGTTGTAGTACTGAGACTGGGGCAAAAACATGTTAAGTTTTGGATGGACGATTGTTAATATTAAGATGGTTAATGAGATAGTTGCAGATGCATTTTTCCAGGATTTTTTGATCATGATAATAAGGCAACAATGGGTATGTAATCAGTTGAATTACCACCTTTATGCAACGGAATAATTCACAATGTTTTCCAGATGGCAGGTAATTGTTTTCACTTATGGAATGATTAATTACTCTGAAGATGGGGAGGGTCAGGTCATCTGTATTCAGCTGTCAGGCTGTCAGCAGCTAAGTTTGTTGGCTTTAGTATAATGACTATTTTTTGAATAGTTGGAGCCTGAACAATTTGGAATGTGAAAGTCAGTCTGTTATTGGTTAGAGAAGCTGGAATGTGTGGAGAGAGATTATGTTGGAATGTTGTCTGCATTGTTATTGGTTGTGGGAGTAGGCTTGGAGGACTGGCCATGTTGGAGTTCTATTTTTCTTTTTTCTTTTTTTCCATATGGATGACCAAAAAAAAAAACAAGCATTTTGATGTTTTTGTTGGAGGTTTGAAAAGTATGACTGCTTGTCCTTCTTAATTTGCTTTTTTATTTCCTTTTAATCATGTTTTTAAGTTGCCTGAACATTTTAAAGGGTTGTTTATGTTTTATTAGCAGACCATAGTTTCCGGGCTTTGTTTCTTTGTATAAGAAGTTCTGCCATGGTGCTATAGTGGATTTTACTCTTTTTTTGTTTGAATTAGTGTCATCTCATTTATGATCTTTCGGGGCAGCCGTGGTGGTGCAGCGGTTAGCATTGCCACTTTACAGCAAGAGGTTTTTTGGTTCAATCCTCGGCCAGGGTGCCTTCTGTGCATAATCTGCATGTCCTCCCTGTGCTCCGGTTTCCACCCACATCCCAAAGACATGCTGTACATGGATTGGACACTTAAATTGGCCTTAGACATGAGTGCATGCATGTGTGTTCCTTCTATGGAGAGCTGAGCAGCAGGCTGGCTATTCGAAATTGTAAAACTCCACTGCCAATCATGAACAGACAGGTGATCCGCTATGGCGACCCCTAACCAAAAAAAGCTGAAAGAAGAAGGAAAGTTTTAGTAAAGTAAAACATAATGTATCAACTAAGCATGATGCTTTAGCAATTGCCACCAATCACAGAGCTGCAGGCAAATGGCAAAGCAGTCTTTGTAGAATTTAGTTGGGAGATATCAGTAACACAGACAGATAAGCAGCCTGAAGAGTTTATAGCGATAGTCCTGCTGGTAAAAATCCAGTCCAGTATAGACTGTTTTCTGTTTGTGCTGCTCAGTGCTCTAGCATTAATACGTTGCAGCATCACATAGGTCTGCTCCTGAATGCTAATGAAGCAGTCTGGGGGAGTTGAATATGCTAATTAGCCATGTTCCACAGTGACCACCTCTTATGAAGCCAACTACACACCGAGTGATTCGAGTAATTGCTCATCAGTATACATCACCAAGGCTATCCCCACAATGTTGCAGTATTGAAGACAGCCAAAAGACCATGTTCAACTACCTACCATGACTGTGGCACAGAGATCTGGGCATTGTGGGAGCCACTAAGCACCAGCGGTACATTTAGTCTAAATTCTTAATGACAGTGGCATCAGTATGGCAATCGGGTGGAGGGAGAAACATTGGATGCCAGGGATACATTCAGCCTAGGTGCTTTAATGGCACTGCATCAGTACAGGGATCAGGGGATTTATGAGACACCAGGAAGACATTATAGTTTAGTGCCATAATGTCACCAACATCACTCTCGGATCAGGGAGGTGAGGGACACACTAGCTACCAGGACATACTAGATACTTGCCGTAATAGCAGACAGGTCAAAGAGAAGTATGGGGGATGTGGTATGGGTGTGTGTGTGTGTGTGTGTGTGTGTGTGTGTGTGTGTGTGTGTGTGTGTGTGTATTTCTGTTTTCTGTACTTGTGTGTGTGGAGAAGTATGACTGAGGGGGGAATGGCAGCGCTTACACAGGAAGCAGTTTACTACCACAATGTGCAGATCAGCAATGATTTACATCAGTAGCATAGCTAGAGTTTGTGCTGCTCGGGCTGTCTTTGAGTTTGCCACCCCCCTCCCATTACAAGATAATGGTCAAATGGGGCCCCTCCATACACACCCCTCTTCCCCCTAGCCATTCCAGTATCCTGTTACTTGGCTATTTCTCCCCATTTACCATAAACACTGTAATGAGTATATTGCTTTATGCTTAACTTCTACAATGATTATTTAGATTTCATTTAAAACTTTTATTTTAATTTTTATAGCACAAACACTGATAAGACATCTGCTAAACAAAGCAATACAGTCTGACAAAGAAAAAAGGCTTAGTATTACAATTTCTCTAACCTTTGAAAAATTTTTCAGTAAGCAATGAAACAAGATATATGATTCAATAATGACAAAACTGCCCAATTCAGAACATTTCCATCATAAAAGTCTACTCAAACTTCTGTCATTACAATCCACCAATATCAGTAAATATGAACAATCCCTGCAGAAGTAAAAGTCATCTAAATAATTCCACATTAAAGAGATCTGTAACTAATGAAGGTTTCTGCTAGCAAACAAATTTATGTTTTACTGTTTCATCTATAAATAAAGTGCATGTTGCCCTTGAAGAATAATTTGCCTATGGTACATTAAAAAATGATAAGCTAGTAGTAATATTGCATTAGAGAATGGATGGCAAACTGATAACAGGTTTATAGTTACTAGGTAGCTACTCCAAAGGAGGACATTCCGAGGACTGCAGCTTCCACCCCATTAAAGTACAACACAGTACAGTATCATCAATCCATCTACATACTGTGGGAGTAGAACTCACAACCTTTTGCATCAAACGCAAGTATACTACCGGTTGTGCTACAAACAATGCAAGCAGATTTGCCATAAGCAGCCCTGAATTTCTCTTTCCTGAAGCTCCCAGCTCCTGGTAAAGTCCACTTGACACTCAACTATATCTCTCAGCTTTGCAGCACAAGAGATCTGGAAAAAGCTAAAGTTTATGGCGGGGGGGGGCAAAGGTCCAAAACCAGGGACACATTTTAAACATTGCTTGTATAATCTTAGAAAATTGCTAGAATAAAATATTTTCTATTACCGTGCATTTCCTGAAAGATAGGAAGTCTGAAACTTTAATGGCTATCAATAAACAGACACACACACACACACACACACACACACACACACACACACACACACACACACACACACACACACACACACATACACACACGCCCTTGAACTGTAGCAGCAAGAACAGACACACGCGCGCACACACACACACACACACACACACACACACACACACACACACACACACACACACACACCAGTCTTGAACAGCAGCATAATTGTGGCAGCAAAATGCTGTACTGTAAATTCACACACACAATTGCACAGCAACAATATGAAGCTCCTTACTTGAAGCAGGAATAATTCTGGAAGCAAAATGCTGTACTGTGAAATTTGAAATTGCACAGGCAGATAGGAAGGATAGGATGTCTGTGAGACAATGAATGTACACGCACAGACGTGATGTGACTGGACCAACTATGGGACCATTCTTAAAGAAGAAGGATGCCCTTAAAAACATTTTTTTAATTAAACTATTAAAGTAAATGTTGACAATGCCAAACGTACTGCCCGGGGCATACCCCCCCCCCAGCTATGCCACTGATGAGGTCTTACCCCATCGTGGCTAATGTGTCTGAATCACAAATTGATGGGTTATGGGAGCAGGGCCTTTGTAGCACAAGCTATAAAGTTCATGCTAGGCCCTTTATTGAATTCCCAGGATGATGTTTCTGCTATTAAGTTCGAGGTAAGAGAATTACTTCTAAATTATTTTTATATATTATGATTATGCCTGTTCTTATATTTTTTTCTAGCTAGTCTTCCTATATTAAATCCAGGAGGCAATATTTCACTGTCTTTTATTTCTGGTTTTATCCTAGTTTCTGTGATAATTAGTATATCTGAGGAGAAAAGTGCTTTAGGCATGCATGAATTTTATTACATTTATTACAAATACTTCGGAATTTAATATAAAGAATGAACAGGTTGGAGCCTCTGTTGGAGTTGGATGAATGGGTAGAGGGTCTGTTGTGGAGGAAATACATGTGATTTGATGTTTTACGACTTGAGTTAAAGTGTATGTCATCAGTGAGATTAAGTTTAGGTCTTGAGAGTTGGATGGGTTAACCCCTCCATCACTGCTGAAAACAACACAAAACTCTGAGGAATCATAGTTGATGATCAAATTAAATTTGACTTGCATATAAACAACCGTATCAAAGAAACACACCAGAAAGTTGGGCTTCTCTATCAAAACAAAACGTTTCTCAAAACCAAAGCTAAAATTACCCTCTCTCATGCCTACCTCCTACCTAGCCTATTATACTGCTCCCAAATCCTTACAAATCTAAACTCTACATTACTAGCCAAGACAGAGATGACTTACAATAAGGAAGCTAGATTTGCAGCACAACAAACCTACAAATCTCACCATTATCTTGCCCTAAAACACTTAAACTGGCTTGAGCTTCCTCACTAGCTACTTTTCTCTCAACTCCACATAGACCACTCCATCCTGTATCAGAAATCTTACTGTCCCAGCCTATCTCCTCTCATAACCCTGCCAGGTGGCTATGCAGAACTCAACAAGACCTGCTACAAATACACAAACCTAGCAACAAAACTGGTCAAAACCTCTATAGTTGCCATCTTTCTATATCTTGGAACAAACTTCCACTAGAAATGAGATCCCAAAAAAAAAACTTTAAGCAGTTCATAGCTACAGCAACTGAATATCTAAAATCTGAGTAGTCCTGCCTCCATACACAACCTCCTTAAATCCTAGACAGTCCATCTGGGGCCCTTGCATACCTCATCTGCTTTGACTTTTATATTACAATTGTCACTAACCCGATTATTTTCTCCTATTGTATAACACCAAAACAGTTTTAAAATGAAATTGTGATATTTGATAGCTTGTTTTTATATTGACTATCTTTTGTAGTGAGATCCTGAAAATTGTATTTTCTCTAATTGTCAATGTGCTGACTATTCCCTGTAAAACCCATTGTGTCTTTTGTCTCTATTTAAAGATTTAATGTAATATTGTGGAGCTTTTCTCCCCGGGCCTACACAGAAAAAGGGCTGGTCAGCTTAGTCGGAGTATCCCGGTCACCAAATGTAAAATAACTAAATAAATAGTTAACACATCAAGAAACATGACACCATATATTTCACTTACAATGCTTTTATCCATTGAATACAGCTGTTCCAATAATAACTACATATTCTTAAGTCTATCACCATGTAAACTGAACATTGTATATTGTATAAGTATATATATATATATATATATATATATAAATATATACACACACACACACACACACACACACACACACACATATTGCACAACCAAGAGTCACTGTTATCCCACTATGGCATTCCTGCTGTTGTCATCCATCTTTATTTTCCCACCATGCATCACTCTGACTTTAACAGCTCCTATGCACAGTCTCAAATAATATATATATATATATATTTACACACACACACACACACACACACACACACACACACACACACACACACACACACACACACATATTGCACAACCAAGAGGCACTGTTATCCCACTATGGCATTCCTGCTGTTGTCATCCATCTTTATTTTCCCACCATGCATCACTCTGACTTTAACAGCTCCTTCTATGCACAGTCTCAAATAATGTTTTGTTTGCTTAGTTCATATATATATATATATACATTTCTTAAACAATATATGAATCCTCCATCTGATATACCAACTGCCTTGTGAGCCTACGCACTTTATATAAGGGCATATTTGCTCATATAATTGTTTATAAAATTTATATACAGAAACTGCATTTAATAAGTTTATTTTGGTGTTGTTTTATATGTCACTGTACAACTCTTGTTTATATACAATTGTATCATGCTTGTAAAGTACAAAGATTTTCTCCTTGGATCTCTGATGAAAAGGTCACTAACCAGTCAGACTATCCCGGTAAAAGAAAGCATATATATACTTACATTTTCAATAACTAACTAAACAAATATATAAATAAATATATTGCATTACACCAGAAAATTTAAAAAAAGCATAGCAAATACAATATATTGTCAAAGAGGTAATCACCCAGCAGCAGGGCATGAGGGACACATTTGTAGAAGGTGGCTTCTCAATGGCTTAACAGACAAGTCTGAGTGCTGTAGACACAAAGAGTACAATCCATTGCATAGCTCCAGATATGATAATTACATAGTTACAAATGTGATAATTACTGCCACAGATGTCAAAAACTAAAATGTCATGCTGCAAGAAAGCTGACATAGTATGTTTCACCAAGTCCTGTTTCCATGTGAATTGTAATTATTTCAAATTGATTCAAGAAATAAGCTGCAAATTACATGTATTTCTTATGTGCAAGTTAAAGCCTCCAGCTATACAGGGGCATCACCTCTACACCTGGTTACCTGTTATAACCAATCTGGAGGTTAAACAACCTTGGAGTAGGTTATACATTTTAAAGTAATCATATTTCACTTAAATGGGACTGCAAGGGGAACCACTAAATATCACAGGAAACACACCAAAGAACTTCTTAGACAGAACTGAGAAAAAAAATAATTAAACTCCAAGTCGTCCTATAATGGATGTTAACAGGTTGTAGTGATACAAATTTACAAAGGATGGGAGGGAAACAATTTTAGAATAGCCAGCCTGACAAACATTCTACTTTATGTGTAGGAGAAAGCCTTTTTGGGATTTATGATACAGGAGGCCTACATTTTTGATATTACGTGATATGTGCTAATTAAGCAGAGGTCATGTCTATCGAATTTCATGTCATTTGTTGACGAGATAACAGCAGCACATGGTAAAGGACTGACTGCCCCTGTAACTTACATTATCCTTACTGAGGCATTCAGCACTAGTCCATATAAGGGAATAATAACATGTTAAATTCATTAACTCTAAGTCTATATATTGTTCAAATGGTAAAACAGTGTAAAATAGGATGCAGCAAGCTAATAAAGAGGGAGTGATTTATCCATCTATTTATCTATTTCTACAAGAGTTATTATGTTCCCCAAAGTGTAATACTTCGGCAAGCTATTCTCACAGAACTGTTCTCAGAACTAAATATGAGAAATTAGGCAATTAGATAGAAAAATGACTAGAAATTGGGTACCATAACTGACTCAATAGGAAGTTTTTATAATTCTCTGAAATGGTCTACAAAATGTCCCTCTGCAAGTCTTTGATAGACAATGCCACCTTTTACAGAAATACTTGACTTTAAACCAATATGAACCCATATAATATTACTGAAAATTGTTTATTGTAAGGGCCAAGGTACCCAGTTCCACATGTGTGTGTGTGTGTGTGGGGGGGGGGGGGGCAAGGCACCAAACACCAAAATTATACTATTGTCAGTTTGTCACTCCAAGGTCAGTACACCTGAAAGAATTAATGGTGACTTACAGATAGTGCAAAGCCTGTCTTGGTCTTTCTCAAGGAGGCTGCTATATCAGATTACCATGAAAGAACACACATACTGGTAACAGAAACATACTTGTCTGTGTAGAAAAAAGCTAATACATGCAGCTGAAATTTCAAGCTGTTACACTTAAGTATTTGTAGTATAAGCTTGAGTCATCTGACGAATTGACCATAAGCCTTGCAAAAAATACATTCCCAGTGCTGTAGTAATAAAAAAGGCCATTAATGTTAATAAATGTACTGTCAAGGGTATCTATTATGATTATAAAATAAATGGTAGATGATAGTGTCATCATCATTAAAGATGTAGCTACAGTGGCTGATTGGCAGTCTAATTTTTTAACATTGCTTAGCAACAAAATTCTGAAAAGTATATTTTGTAGCTCATTGCTAAATGGTATGTCTAATCTCTTCAGAGATATCTCCCTATCATTTTTATATTTCACAGATTTAATCCATTATTTTACAGAATGCTATATTCTGTATGCTTCAAGAAGCAGACCAGATGGCTTAGTGGTTAAGGTCTTTGCCTCCCATGCACAAGGTACAAAGTTTGATCCTGACCTCCGACTAATGCCTGTTCGAAGTTTGCATGTTCTCCCTGTGTCTCCAGGGGGTTTCTCCCATGTTGAAAAAACATGCTGAGCATTTCCATCTCGAGCTGTTGGCAGCAGTACAGACTCTACATGGTGCCCTATAGGGGGAAGAGTTGTACAGACCAACCGTGTGCGCAGTATCCTCAAGATAGGACAGACTGCCACTCGATGGTGTAAAATATAGCTGTAGATGATTTGGTCATGTTGACTAATGTGCCACGGGTAGTGGCTTACTCTGACCCATGCTGCTTAATGTAGGTTCACTGACAAGATGATAACATGATGACATGAAGGAGGATGGCTTGGGATCGAGAGTCAACTACTCAGTAGGGCAGTATTCATAATCTCAGCCTATGCCCCACGATAATGGGTGACTTGAATGCATATATTGGGACAGACAGAACAGGACTGCCTGGGTCCATTTACAAGATCACATACAAGAGAGTTAACATGCCAGACTTCCTCCTAGTAAAGAAAAGGCACTGGGGTAGAATCCATAATCTCCCAGTGAAACAGTTGGCATCCCAAGACCTGGGAGTGGTTCTAGTACCCCGAGAAGAGGAGGAAATAGGTTTGAGAATGGCAGTGCCCTGTGTTAGGACTACATATGTGGCTGGTTGGCTAAGAAAGAAGTTGCAATAGCAAAGAATAGAGTATTAGAGGCACTGTCTGGAAAGTGACTCAGTAAGGGGCACAAAGAAAGTAGATCTGATTGCAAGGCAAAGGCAAAGAAGATAGTCAGACACCTTCATGAGGGATGCCAGCAACAACCTGCTCACCAGAACTTCTGAATGCCCACAGAAGCTGTAGAAACAGGCTATGATGAGAAGAGGAGCCCAAGAACAGCATTAAGGTTGAAGTAGGAATAGCAGCAGGCGCAGATGAGGTCACAGCAGATATGATGAAGATGCTGGGTGAGATGGGGAGAAATGGCTCCTGAAGTTACTAATAGCAGTGTGGAGAGAAAGGTGTTTCTCAGATGACTGGAGAATAAGCATACATAAGTATACTTGTACGGGGACATCCACAACTGTGGGCAGTACAGAGGCATATCACATTGCATGAATGTTCTGGAGAGGGTGACTGATAAATGTCAACAGATTCAGATCAGAATGTAACACAATTGACCCGATATTTGCATTTGGCCTCACAGAAGGATTCCTGGTGAGTGGGTGTACACCAGGGTTCATCTCTGAGCCTGTTCATCCTGGTGAGGAGGGGAGATGGTGGCAGTTAGAACTTCAGCAGAGGATAGCAGAATGGAATGCAAATCTGAATGAAACTAAGCACAGATAAGACGGTGGTAATGGCAGCAAATTGGGGAAATCAAAAGAAGCTGAAAGATAGTGGAACAGGTAAACAGCTTCAAGTATCTGGGAGGGGTGGTTGAGGAGAGGTAGTCTGAATGAAGAGGTCAAAACTAGAATCATCCAACTGGCATAGAGTATCAGGTGAAGTCTATGACAGAAGAATGCCAAAGAAGCTGAAAAGTAAGGTGTACAAGACAGTGGGGGCAACCAGTACTACTGTATTGTACAGAAACCTGGGCAGTAAAGGCAGAGCAGTTGAAGAAGCTAGAGGTGATGGAAATGAAGTGCCTGAGAAAGGTGGCAGGATGCACACTGTGGGACAGATGAAGAAATGAGGACATAAGAGCAGAAGTCAAATTAGATCCAATTGCAGAAAAGATCAAAGAAAACAGATGACAGGTGTTTGGATATATGTGTAGAAAAGCAGAAGACATTCTGGTGAGTAAGATTTGGGACAGACAGGAAGGAAGTAAGAGGAAGATAGGATGTTCAGCAAGGAGGTGGATGGATTGTGTGAAAGAAGATCTGGTACAGTCAGGCATGAGTACTGAAGAAGGCAAGAGTGTGGCACTGAATTGAGAGAGTTGGTGACAGTGAACATGATACCGTGACCCTCATGTAGAAAAATGGGAAGAAGGGGGCTGATGATGATGATGATTTAAGCAAGTAGAAGGTACAATGATTCTTCCTTGTAACATGACAGTTAAAAAAGCTGAAAAAAAAAGCTTGAGTAATTTTTGACATATTATAACCACATCAAACGAATGTGGTTGTAAATGTAAACAAATGCGTGACATTTACTGTTACGAAAAACAACTATAAACTGTTCAAAACAAAAAAAAAATACAAACCAGAAAACTTGGTATATACAGACCCCAATTTTATTATTACTGCTTTTGTTTAAACATTGCCAAACTTCTTCAGATCTCTACAAACTGTGCTTGCACGTGGGGGTACCATCCATCACATACCTCCATAAATTAATTATACTAACTCCACAGTTATACAACTGTGGAGAAAGAGGAATATTCCTACAAGTATACGAGATCCAAACTGCTGCAATTTGAATGTCATATTGTTCAAACCTTATAACCACCAATGAAAATTATCAAAAGTAGTGGCATATGATAAATGCGTCTCACAACCAAACCCAAATCACTCATCTAGAGATATCGATAGTCTGCTGTGGGACTGCTGCTGTGGAAGCCACTTTTCAGCTTTATCAGTTGTTTCCACTTGCTCCACATGTCTTCATCTGTTGAGTTAGTGAGTGAAGATTTCCATGGGGTCACACCCTCTAAAAAATGCTATCCTTTACATGATTTTTTCTGGAATATTTTTATGAAAATGTTGAAAAAAGAAAAGATTACAAAAGAGATAAACTTTAAAACATTATGCAAGGCAGAAATATGATGATTCATAGTTTTAAAGAACAAATAAAATTGTAATTATTTACAATATATATAAATGCCTGAGACTAACAAGATAATTGAAGCAATCTCAACATCAGTCCAAGCAATTAAGCAAATAAAGATGAAGATTCGAAAGGGCCAAAACCTTCATCCAAGGATTATTCCTTAATTTGATTGGATAAAGCCTTCCTTCTTTTACTTTGATTTCTTTAATTGTAACTTCCTTTAGAAGAGCAAAAAAGTCTTCACATTTTGTTTCCGAAGATGATTTACAGTTCCTATTAATAGTTTTTGTGGCCACAGCAAATATAGTCTATCCTTTACATTTTACTTGCAACTTTGAGTTTTTTGCAATTGGTTTGGTACAACCAGTTTGTGTCAGGAAGTTCTAATTTTGCTTCTCATGATGGATCGGCTAACCCATAACTGTGTATCAATAATAGAAAAAAAACATGTATATTCTTGACTTAGTGTCTCCCAAGTCTGTGGTATAAGTTTCTCCTTACAAACAGAACAAATCACAAATTAACATTTTTCATTATTGATCTTGGGTACAGAATATCAACACAGGGCTAACAATTAATCTCCCTAGAATACAGTAAGCTGTATGATTCATTATTTTGAAGCCTAGCAGGTTATCAGCTTGGCTGTTGAACCTATGACTCTATTAACTTAAGCAGCTTATTGTGATTTGGAAGGAGTAGCATATGCCAGCAAAACTGCAGCTTAGACCTGTACTACTCTGGCAACTCCCCAGCAATGTAACAGCTGATACAAAGAAAAGAAATACTCACAGAGCTAATCTGTACATGAATTGTAAATCAGTTAATGCAATGACTATACAACTTCAGATTTATATCCTCAAAGTCATCAGATTCTCTTTCTTTCAATAATGAACAAAGAGAGATTATTAAAATATGCATTTTACTTAGCATAGAAAATTATGACAGAAGGGGAAATTCATTTACCATTAACATAAAAATCTTCTAAGGCTTTGATAAATGTTATTTTCAATGTTAAACAACCAAAATATAAAGCCTAGTTAATTCTTTACATCTCTTAGAGATAAAAAAAACATAATATTTAGTTTCCTCTTAGTGATTTTTTTATAGTTTCAGTCTTTTGAAAAAATTTCTGTCATGCATACATCCCATAAGACACACACACACACACACACACACACACACACACACACACACACACACACACACACACACACACACACACACACTCACACACACACACACACACAGACACGCACGCACATGCACACACGCACACACGCACACACACACGCGCACACACACACACACACACACACACACACACACACACACACACACACACACACACACACACACACACACACACACACACACACACATCAAATGTTGTAGCTGCATTATCCCATGCATCCATTAGTTATATATACCGTCTTCAAGGTCAATGTAACATGGCTAAAGGAGAAATCTTCAGGACACTGTCAATTTGCCCTGATGTGGAAAAGCATACAGTCACTATTGATTGCTCTTGTGAGTGTTGATTAGTAATGCCTCACAGACAAACATGGCCCCCTTTAGATATTTTAGTTTCAGCCCATGTTTCCAGCAGACTTTGGTTCTTTTTTTTGCATTCAGTTTGTGAATTTTGCTTCTCATTTTCTTGATATTAATGTCAGCGCTAATTCTGATATGTTTACCAAGGTGTCATAAATTTAACCTTTTAATAGCTAAGGTCAAGTCTCACTTTGTAAGAACAGACTTTTAGTTAACAAAAAAACAAGCACAAACTAAATAAAATAAGAAGGGCAAATGTAGCTCAGTGTCTACAGCTAAAGACCACGGATCCAACAGTTCCAAAAGACACTTTATTAACAAAAGTAAATCACTGTGTTAGCGCGTTCTTTTAAAATCATGTTAAACTTCATAGCGCTAACACAGAGATTTATTTTTGTTAATAAAATGTCTTTTGAAACTATTGGTTTTGTGGTCTTTAGCTGTGGACACTGAGCTACATTTGCCCTTCTTATTTTATTTAGTTAGACTTTTAGTTAAAATTTTCTTAGTCTAATGCTATGATGATAGGTCTTCAGTGTGTCCTACTATCTATGAATCTAGAGAGAGATCATCATCCAAACTGTCCAACGTGAGCTGACCCTCTAATATACTGATTCCTAATCCTATCCATCCTAGTCACACCGAGTGCAAATCTTAACATCTTTAACTCTGCCACATCCAGCTCTGACTCCTGCCTTTTTGTCAATGCCACTGTCTCCAACCCATATAACATAGCTGGTCTCACTACTGTCTTGTAGACCTTCCCTTTCACTCTTACTGGTACCCGTCTGTCACAGATCACTCCTGACACTTTTCTCCACCCATTCTACCCTGCCTGTACTCTCTTCTTCACCTCTCTTCCACATTCACCATTACTCTGAACTGTTGATCCCAAGTACTTAAACTCGTCCACCTTTACCAACTCTACTCCCTGCATCCTCACCATTCCTCTACCCTCCCTCTCATTTACGCACATATATTCTGTCTTAGCCCTGCTGACCTTCATTCCTCTGCTCTCTAGAGCATATCTCCACCTCTCCAGAGTCACCTCAACCTGATTCCTACTCTCACTACAGATCACAATGTCATCTGCAAACATCATACTCCATGGGGCCTCCTGTCTGATTTCATCTGTCAGCCTGTCCATCACCACTGCAAATAAGAAAGGACTCAGAGCTGATCCTTGATGATCCTTGATGTAATTCCACCTCCACCTTAAACAGATCTGTCACTCCCACTGTAGTCCTCACCAGTGTCACACTACCCTCGTACATATCCTGTACCACTCTTACATACTTCTCTGCCACTCCCGACTTCCTCATACAATACCACAATTCTTCTCTAGGCACCCTGTCATATGCTTTCTCCAAGTCTACAAAGACACAATGCAACTCCTTCTAACCTTCTTTGTATTTCTCCAATAACACTCTCAGAGCAAACATCGCATCTGTAGTGCTCTTTCCTGGCATGAAACCATACTGCTGATCACTAATCATCACCTCCCTTCTTAACCTAGCTTCTACTACTGTCTCCCATACCTTCAAGCTGTGACTGATCAAATTTATCCCTCTGTAGTTACTGCAGCTCTGCACATCACCCTTATTCTTAAAGATAGGTACCAAAACAATTTTTCTCCACTCCTCAGGCATCCTCTGACTTTCCAAAATTTCATTAAACAATCTAGTTAAAACTTCCACTGCCATTTCTCCTAAGCACCTCCATGCTTCCATTGGGATGTCATCTGGGCCAACAGCCTTTCCATTCTTCATCCTCTTCATAGCTGTCCTTACTTCCTCCTTGCTAATCTGTTTCACTTTCTGATTCACTATCCCTACATCATGCAACCTTCTCTCGCTCTCATTCTCTTCATTCATCAGCCTCTCAAAATACTCTTTCCATCTACTCAACACACTCTCCTCTCTTGTGAGTACCTTTCCCTCACTATCCTTTATCACCCTTACTTGCTGCACATCTTTCCCAGCTCTGTCCCTTTGTCTAGCCAATTGGTACAGGTTCTTTTCTCCCTCTTTAGTGTCCAATCTCTCATACAACTCTCCATACGCCTTATCCTTAGCTTTCGCCACCTCTCTCTTTGCCATGCGCCTCATCCCCTTATACTCATATCTACTTTCTTCATCTCTTTGACAATCCCATTTCTTCTTTGCCAGCATCTTCCTCTGTATACTCTCCTGTACTTCCTCATTCCACCACCAGGTCTCCTTGTCCTCCTTCCTCTGTCCAGATGTCACACCAAGCACCTTTCTAGCAGTCTCCCTTACTAGTTCTGCTGCAGTTACCCAGCTATTCGGTAACTCTCCACTGCCTCCCAGTGCCTGTCTTAACTCTTCCCTAAACTCCACTTCACAATCACCCTTTTTTAACTTCCACCATTTAATCCTTGGCACTGCTTTCATACTCCTCCTCCTCTTCTTAATCACCAACATCATCCTACAGACCACCATTCTATGCTGCTTAACTACACTTTCCACTGCCACCACTTTACAGTCTCCAATCTCCTTTAGACTGGCTCTCCTACATAGGATATAATCCACCTGTGTGCATCTTCCTCCACTCTTGTACGTCACCCTATGCTCCTCCCTCTTCTTAAAATACGTATTCTAGTGAGAGATATTTCTATATATTTAGTTATGTAACTGTAGCTTACAGCAAATGTTAAGTTTTTGCACCTGATATATCACATGTAATAATGTAAGTGTGGAAGACTGAAATATTATGTAAATGCAACTGGGGAGAGTGCAAAGGAACCCATGCAAAAAGTCTGCCAAGGCTCAGAACTACTGTCAAAGTGCTCTAAAAAGACCAAATGCAATCAGTATACAGGGCAAAAGAAGAAAACAAAGAAGGATGTGTGATCTAAATGAGATGGATAGTCATCTGCTGGAGTTTCATGTTGCACCGAAGAAAGAACAATGTGCATTTTGTTCCAAAGGCTGATGTCAGTAGGAAAGGATGTTGAGGAGATAAAAATAACACTGAACGAAACAACAAAGAGCCGACAGCAAACTCCAGGATATGATTAGAGATATCTAGGAGAATAGAGCTGCACTGAGGGTAGATGTGCAAGAACACAGCAGCAAACTGGTAAAACAAAAAACAAACTGCATTGGCAGATTTGGAAAAGCAGTGATTCGAAATATAGGTCGAAAAGAAGTAATTTAAGAATAATAGACACCTTTGAAACAGTCCAGGAAACAAAGTTAAGCAAGCTGTCAGAAGAGGTACTGATGGAGGGATTCAACCTAGCAAGGATTCAGGAAAGGTTGATAGAAAAGATCCACAGGGATGGCAAGACAGGACAGCAATGTCCAAGTCATTTGTTAAGCTGCCCGCACAGCTTCAAAAATAAAAACAAAGAAATCATGTGAAAAATGCAGACCTCTTTTGGAAAATGGTCTTCAAAATTACTGAAGACTATTTGGATGTGGTGTATGAAAAAAAATGGAAGGTGGTTGCTGACCTGATGTCCCCACAGAAGGAATCAGGTGCTCAACTAAAGCATCGGTACTGCACCATCTTGGAGCTTTGCTGGAGTAACACAAAAAGAACGCAAATTGTGGAAGAGGTCCAAAAGCTGTTACTAGAGGATTAGCAAGCAGCATATGGCATGGAAAAATAATGAAAGCAAGGTTTGGAGGATTAAAAAAACTATGCTGGACAAGAGATGGGAGTGCATTGGATCACAGACAAAGTGACAGATGAGAGAGAGGAGAGAAAAGGACAACAACAGAAGAAGAGAAGCACTAAACTGTGGAGAAATGGCTTTAGAAGGGGCTTCCATGAACTACTTAATGTATACGGGACAAAAGTGAAAAAGGAGAGTGGTACACATAAGGGTACATAAAACAGTCCACTGTTATAGAATATAGAAAAAAAAAGTTAATGAAAATATCAGCAATGGTTTAAAATTTCTGTAACCAGAAAGGGGTGGGTTGAGTGAGGATGATTATGAGTAATGAGCAGGAGAGCAGAAGAGGGGCGCACATTGTGCCCAAGCTAAGGAACAATAAAAGGATACAGAGAGCAAAAAGTGAAACTGAAGGAAACAAGAGGAAAGAAACCCCCATGTGGGAGGGGCCAACCAATGCCCTCACTAAACAGCAACAATATCTGCTCTAGGCTGAATGTCATGGCATGTGGTAGGTAAAAACCACAAAAAACACAAAAAGATGCTACCAGCAAACTTGAAATTGTAAGCTTTGATAACAAATTGTTTTAGTTATTAAAGCTTACAATTTCAAGTTCGCTGGTGGCATCTTTTGTGTTTTTTGTGGTTATATGTTTTAGAGTCATCAGTTACAAGTGGTATTTAAAAGCCAAAGGAGTGCAAGCTCAGCCCAACAGAAATAACAGGGAGAAGTGTGCTTAGCAGAATAATAAGAAAAGATGCATCATGGGAGAAATCAAGGAAGAGCGAACAGAAAGAACAGGGAGAAGTACGTTCAGCAGAATAATAAGAAAAGGTGCATCGTGGGAGAAATCAAGGAAGAGCAAACCGAAAGAACAGGGAGAAGTACGCTCAGCAGAATAATAAGAAAATGTGCATCATGGGAGAAATCAAGGAAGAGCGAACAGAAAGAAAAGGGAGAAGTGTGCTCAGCAGAATAATAAGAAAAGGTGCATCATGGGAGAAATCAAGGAAGAGCGAACAGAAAGAACAGGGAGAAGTGTGCTCAGCAGAATAATAAGAAAAGGTGCATCATCGGAAAAATCAAGGAAGAGCGAACAGAAAGAACAGGGAGAAGTACGCTCAGCAGAATAATAAGAAAAGGTGCATCATGGGGGAAATCAAGGAAGAGCAAACAGAAAGAACAGGGAGAAGTATGCTCAGCAGAATAATAAGAAAAGGTGCATCATGAGGGAAATCAAGGAAGAGCAAACAGAAAGAACAGGGAGAAGTACGCTCATCAGAATAATAAGAAAAGGTGCATCATGGGAGAAATCAAGGAAGAGTGAACAGAAAGAACAAAGAGTAGTACGCTCAGCAGAATAATAAGAAAAGGTGCATCATGGGAGAAATCAAGGAAGAGTGAACAGAAAGAACAGGGAGAAGTGTGCTCAGCAGAATAATAAGAAAAGGTGCATCATGGGAGAAATCAAGGAAGAGCTAACAGAAAGAACAGGGAGAAGTACGCTCAGCAGAATAATAAGAAAAGGTGCATCATGGGAGAAATCAAGGAAGAACGAAAAGGAAGAATCTTATAGTCAAACACATGGAACAAATGAGGGTATCAGTATATGATGAATGGGGGATGTGGCAAGGAGTTGTAGCTCTGTTTTAACAGCAAATACAAAGGTAAAGGTTAGTGGCAAAATCTGCAACATAGACTAGTTAAAGGAAGAAACATGAAAAAAAACATATGTGGGGAGAGATGTGGTGAAAATTATTAGAAGGGGCATGCAGACAGTAATTCTGACAGTTATGAGGGATGTCTCATCTGGCAAAGGAGGATAGAAGAGAACAGGTGGATGGTAGTATATACATATATATATATGCACACACAGTACACACCAAACAAGGATGCAAAGGGTTTCTATGTAGCTTTCCTGAAGAAGGGAAAGACAACTAGAAGTGAATGGAAGGAACAAAAAAAGGAACTGTTAGCTTTACCATGGACTCTAAAGTGATAGGGTCACGGGGTCAAAAGAATATAGCACAAGAATGAAAAAAAAAAGACTTGAAAGAGAAATGGCAAAAGAATGGTGGAAGTGCCTAGAGAGCATAAAATACCTGCAAAAAAGAGCCTGCACCTTCAGAAGGAGCAGAGCATGTTGGATAGATATTTAGAGAATGAAACAATTGTGCAAAGGGTGCAGGCAATTCCAGTACAAGAAAGATACTTGTCAGACCATGCAGAAGCAGGTATATCAATTCATCTCGAGATTACAAACTGCATGTTAGAAGCAACACTAAAAACTGTACTGGCAAGAGAGGTCATATTCCTTGATCTTCTCAAATAAAATAAAATATTGGTCACCATTGCACTGGAAAATTGATGTTGGTATATTGCCCAAGTGCTGGGAAATGAAGAACATTTATTATAGGAGCATACCACTCAGTTGTCTAGAATTTTCCAGAATGTCCAGAATTTTGCCTCATATATTTGATCCGATCCTCAAAAAACATTTTCTGCAAATCACTGAGGATTGAAGTCAGTAAATAATGAAATGCATTTGATTTTGCAGACTTTATATCCTTCAGTAAATGCATGTTAAAGAAAAACTTGCTATTATTGCAGTTTTGCAAGTATGTCACTGCAATATTTTAAATCTATCCCTTATTTAGGGCCTTTGTCCTCCCATTATTTTTGGCTTTGTCTAGAATTCTTGTGCTAAGAGATTGAAAGGTATAAACTAGAGTACTGTAGTCTCTATTCAGTATGTAGAAGGCAAGGTGCATTTTAACAAAGCCAGTTTTGTTTATAAACAAGTGAGAGTCACACCAAATCAGATAATGTGTAGGAATGGAGAGATAAAGAGGGTACATACATGGAAACCTTTCAATAGTATTATACACAAAAGATAATCACTATAAATGAGCTTGCTGCAGATTAGTCATATCCACACCACAACACAAAGTAAGAGCATCAGTTATTTAAGAATAAGTCTTACCACTGTTATAACCCGTTGTTTGGTCATGTAGAAAATGCCTGGAGCTGATGAGCAGTCTTTGCAGATATTGCTATAATGGGTTCTGTAAGATTTTGTCAGGTCATTGACAAGTCCAAGATATTTAAGATGCCTACAATTGAGATTGGCATGCCATCCTAAAATGTGAGGAAAAAAAGTTCTATCCTTGTGAGGGAACACAGCATCACACAGCATAATAACATCAAGTTCTTAACCAGGCAGGCCCACTGGACACACTGTCCCCTTTCAAGGGTGACCCAGAAACCATACCTGGTTATGGGACTTGCTCAGTGTTGCACATTAGGCAAATGAGAGCTGAGGGATTCAATCCATGTTTTACAGGAAATATAACTCACAGCCTTAGCCCTCCATGCACTAAATACAAGAAACAATGTTCAGTTATAGATCACGATCAAATGGTTTACATGGGGTGCAGCAACATTTTCTAGAAGATGCTAATCAGTATTTGTCCTATAGGCAACACTTTCATATATAGTCATCATTGACTTGCCAAAGGAAAACCACATCTGATTAGCAAACAGCAAAAAAAAAAAAAAAAAAAAAAAAAAACCTTAGTCAGTAAGTCAGACATTAAGTAAGAAAAAAAGTGAAAAGCCAAGGAATGATCCCTGATCTACAGTCTTTAAGTGGACCGGTCCAGTCACAGGAAAAACAGGTTGATAAATTGGGTACAACTGGACTGGAAAGACAGCATTGGAACCACATTATCATGAGGATAATGTCATGTCATGACAAATGTAGCATAACTGTAGCCTCAGCCCTACCACAGTCCTACCACAGCCCTAGCCCTTACCAGGTTCTTTACCACCTGTAGGTAATGTCTTCTGCCAAAATGCCTACCTTTCTCTATATCTATGGAAGGCTTTAAGCTTAGTCAACAATACAATAAATATAGTTTGAATAATAACATATCAGTCATATATAAAGCAAGCAACAACATACAAGCAGCTACCCCGTGTCCAGTGAAGCTTGAGCTATTTTGACAGAAGCTGTCTTTTATCAATCAACTGCATTGTTTCCCTTTGTGGCGATACACTGGAAGCTGACCAGAGATTGTGGGTAATTGCACCAACAAGTTATTAGCAACCAAATACTTGTGTGAGGAACCTCTGAGGCCATAGAATATTGAGCATTTCAATGTTTTATTGTCAGGACTTGTTGGTTCCTTAAGGGAGGGTTTGGTTGTTACTTTGGGTTTTCTTTGACACTCACATTACAAGAGTGGTGCTTTTTAGTTTGATACAAATGAGTTATGCCTAGGGTAGCTTAAAACCAATTGCCTAGGGAAGATTAAACCCAATCTAAGTTCCTTCAAAGAAATACTGACAGAAGTTGTCTGCAATGGCATGATCTAAAAGAGAAATTAAAAAAAAACTGTAAAAATAGTTTCAGACTCACTGGTTGTTCCAACAACCATGGCTTTCAAAACCATAAAGAGTGTTCCAGAGTTTGTATAGCAAACTTCTTCAATTCAGTTTAGTAAGGATTCTTTCTTTCTAGTACCTTGACTGTGTAAGAGTGGTAAAGAGCTGTGAATGCATTAAGAGTGTTGTACTGGATCTCAGTGCCACAGTCTTACTGTTCTGGATCAACTTTCTTTCATCAGTGTTATATAATGGAAAGTGAGAACAAAGGTGAAACTGAAGTGGTCAACAGTTAGATATAGGCTTCAATTCCAAAAGACTTGTTCCCAGTGACCACTTATACTGAAAGCAGATGTTTTGGAATCTGGTCACTGAATTAAGCCTGTTTAGAGATAGGTTTTACACAGAAGTACATCACTTACATTGAGACGAAGTCTTTTGCAATCTGGCCTATCATGTCAGAAAATAATTCACACTTGTCCAATTACACTTCCTAACTTCAGACAGGAGACATTTATCTTATCCCTGGGTTGTGACAGTTCTGACTGTAATATTTCCAGTCTAGAAACAACAGGGAGCAATCACTAAAAGTATTAGATATGATATTAATCACCATGTGTAGGATGAAGCATAAAGAGTTAGGCATTCCATGTCCTGACTGCATTTAACATTAAAGTCTCTGTTGGCCGGGCCTTGATCACTACACTGTGAATTAAAGCAACTAAGTGGCTATGGAAAACTTATAGCAGAGGAAGAACCCTTCAACTGACTATCTCCAGAAAACGTATGTAGAGGCTAGGAATGTTAATAATGCAAGAAAATTAAAAGCAGGTGGAGCCTTTATTGTGTGTGTTCTGTGATAGTGATACTGTCCACTTTTTCTAACTTGCAGTTATCAGTTTATTTTAGCTTTTATTTCTGTGTGTTTTGCATGGATTCTAACAAGATACTTACCAATCAACACATGCATGGTAGGATATACAATGGCACTGTACTTTATATAGAAGTCAACTCCATCTTCTCTTTGTAACTCCAGTTTTTCCTCATCTGAGGCAGTACTAATTGGTACATCCATGGAATTATCTTTAAAGGACACAGAATAGCAATTTTAAGGTTGGTTGGTTTAATTGGTTCATTCTCCATGACAGAAATAAATAGCCCCATAGAATCTCAGAGTGGAGTTTCCTGCAGCGTGACAGGGGGCAGTTAATGTGGTCTGAGTATCTAAAGATGATGCACCTTGGAGGCATCACAAGGTAGGCATGCCAGGCATTGTCAAAACACACTAGGAAAAACGTATCTTTTAGATTGTCTGCAAGTGCCTGGGATTTCCTGTTGCACAAGATGGAAATTCATCATCATCATCATCAACGCTGTTTTCCCATCTCTATACACGGGGTCAAAGTAATATATCAACAGTCATGATTTATCTCAGTTTAGATTCAGTGTGTCACTCTTCGAGCTTGTCTGACAGTCATGTCTGATTTTTGCAGACCTTCTCTCACACGGTCCATCTATCCCTTGGTTGGATGTTTTCATACTGTCTTGCGTTCCTCCTGTCTGTCCAAATCCTTTTCACCAAATCACCTTTTACATTCCTGCACATGTACTTGAACCACTATAATCTGTTCTCTTTGACCCTTTCCACAGTTGAAGCTACGTTTACTTCTGCTATGATGTTATCTTTTCTTCATCTATTCAAAGGTGTGCATCCTACCACCAATCTCAGGCACTTCATTTCTATCATCTCTAAATTCCCCCACAGTTCTGCCATTACTGCCTAGGTTTATGTATCATACAGTAGCACTGGGTGCATCACTGTTTTTGACAACTTCGTTTTCTGCTTTTTTGGGATTCTTCTGTCATGCACTACCCCTGAAACGTTGTGGCAGTTGTTTGCACTCCCTCTAATTCTTATGTTGGCCTCCTCAGAAGCTTTTAAGTTGTTCTACTAGTTTGCTTTCCACCTCACTTTTCAACTTCTTTTGATTTTTTCATTTGCTACCATGATGACTGTCATATCTAAATTCAGATTCATTGCATATACCTTCAGTTTTGCAGTCCAATCCCCGATCATTTGTTCCAGTTCAGAGTCTGGTTGTAATACCACATCACCTTCATACAGCAGCTTTGTTGCTTTTGTCCCTCCTACCTGTTTGCTAATGTAGTCCATCAACAATATGAGCCCACACTCACTCGTACTGGGAACCTCTGTGTGAGTCCAAACACTGTTTACACATATATTACAAGGTTGGAGCTTAACAACACTGAAAGGCAATTAACAAAACATGATTAAGCACCATTCTTACATCAAAAAGGTGCTAAACAAAGTTGTCTCTTTCACAGATTCTGAGCGTATTTGTAATGCTCTGTGTACTAGGATCTTTACTCAGACTATTGCTTTGCCTGATGGTCCACAAAAGGCCATGAAACAAATTCACATACATTACCCTTAGTATATGTACTAATTAAAGTAGGTTGCTTCTACTATATAGATTTTGAAATGAAAATAGGAATTGCACTTAAGGGATTTCAGGTAGTAGAGGGGAAAAATTTTATTCAAATCTGAATTACGTTAATGATTTTTCAGACTAATGTTTTGAAACATTATAACCAAATGCAGAATAAAGAGCATCCTTAAATTTATTAAACTGCTGTTTTAGGGGGATGACTTTATGTTATATTTATTAGCAAGAGTATACAAATTGCTTGTCTGTATGTATCTTGAGTATAAGAAGTATATTTATTCAGGCTGATATTGCCTTTTGATTTATGAATTAGTGTGCTATCTGGTGGTTATTTTGCATTACAAATGAATCATATGTCGTGAATCCGAAATATTTCTTCAAAATAAAGCAAAATAATTTCTTGAGTAGGTATACACTTTTGTCGAATTCTGGCAGTTTGATTTTAAAGCATTTACATGGTTCAGTACTTAGTGCACTGTTAATTTCACTGTAAGTCTCCATTAAACGTAAACGCTGAGTGTTAAGAATACAGAGACGTACTACAAACTCAGAGCAGATTACTTCATGCTAATCATTTGGCACTCAAATTAGCAGCCTGACTGCAACTAGCACAGTGATGGCAACATTTAATTGTTTTACTATCTTGAGCTTATACAAAATAAAATCATGCAGCACACTAATTTAATGTAATATTAATACCGTTTAGTATTTTTAAGTAGTTGGAATTTAAAGAGAAATTCTCGTTTTCTGCATACTTTATTTTAGGTTTGGAAACTTTTTAAGACACATTTTCAAGATGAATATGACTCATCAGATAGTTTTCCCTTTAGAGTACCACAAAACAGACTTTTAATAAAGTGATATGACCCATGTCCCTCCTGGTTTGATTGGTGTTGGCATACATCCCCTTTATTTAAATGCATAGATCGCACCATTTTTGAGGAGGGGAGCAAACATAGTGAGTAGCCCTTCTTGATAAAACTGCTCCTGGTAAAATAAACTACTCTCCATATCATCTATAATATCTTTAATAAGTATGGGGGTAAGTGCCCCCCTTTAAATAGTATTATAGAATATATATAGTTTGGATCTATGCTGTTGATC
Source organism: Protopterus annectens (assembly GCF_019279795.1). Classification (NCBI taxonomy): domain Eukaryota; kingdom Metazoa; phylum Chordata; order Ceratodontiformes; family Protopteridae; genus Protopterus; species Protopterus annectens. The sequence continues at coordinate 1,505,646,582 of NC_056745.1, forward strand.
AGGGATATGCTTAAACTTGGAAACGTAGTATATATTTGCATAAGCGTAGTGCACATTGAGCGATACTAATGTCAGTTATGCTTAATGATACCTATTTTAGTATTACCTCTGAATATGTTGTACAATCGTTCAAACCAAGGAAAAACTTGTCAGGAGATATTGCATTTGCTGACAGAAAACTAACCATAACTTTGAGTTTCTCTTTGTTGACATCTCAGCATATGCTTTTGTTAACTCTGATGCTTTAATGAAAAATCTATCCAAGTCAAGTGTTGGGATAGGCATTACTTTCTATTTGTCATTCTACACAATTCATCTGATGAACACACGATTATCTACAGGATTCTGAAAGGCACACAATGTGCATTTTTGGACTGAGTAACAATGTGAATGCAGTCTTCGATACTTCACCTCCCTATATTGTTGAAAAATGCCTGCATTTCAGAAAACCTAGGGACTGTATTATCCTTTCTTCTTTCCAGTAATGTTTCACGTACTTTCCAAGTCCATTTGTAAAGTTACCTAATTGTGGTGCCAGTACATTGAAAATGGATTGTTTTTTTGCTGAACAAAAGAGATTTATGTGGTGCGATTTTGGATTGAGTGCTTTGAGTGTTAGATGCCAAACGTCAACAAAAGTAAACACAACATCCTGGCTTAAGGCCAGAACAATCTATGCATTTAGCATCTTTGTCACTGGAGCAGCCAGATGAAGGAAATTGAGAGCAAGTCTTCATTTCTGACTCACCTACACAACGAAGGCAATCTGGTAAGCTGGATTGCTGAACCCCATTGTAATGTTGGGGCTCTACAGGCAGTATATGTTAAGGAGTGCCAACTCAACTGTATACTAGCTAGTTAGCCTGGTCATGCATGCAGGTACCTTAAAATGCAGCTACTGCAGTTCCATAACTGATCCAGAGACAGGAGGTAGGTATGAACCAGAGGCACCCATGACCATGGACCACCTGCTCTCAGGCAGTCATCTCTTACCTTCTGTTAGAATGAAGGGACTCATAGCACCTCTCATCCTCAGCAGATAATAAATGGATCACTAGAGTGCTCATCTTGGTCTGGGAAGAAAGAGATGGGGATCTAGCCCCCTTACAGGGAATGGATGGGTTAATTATGTGCTGGGAGAGGAGTACAAAGTAATTGTGAATGAAGGCAAAAAATATAAATGCCTGGCACATTGGCATGTGGATTTTGAGTTTGCACTTGCATAGTATGATGCATTTTTATTCTTTGCATACATCGTTTTTGCATTAACCTTCTCCAACATTAGGCATAGGACTACAATGTGGCTATAGAAACAGCAGCAGGCATAGGACTACAATGTGGCTACAGAAAGAGCATCAGGCATAGGACTACAATGTGGCTATAGAAACAGCATCAGGCATAGGACTACAATGTGGCTACAAAAAGAGCATCAGGCATAGGACTACAATGTGGCTACAGAAACAGCATCAGGCATATGACTACAGTGTGGCTATAGAAACAGCATCAAGCATAGGACTAAAATGTGGCTGCAGAAACAGCATGAGGCATAGGACTACAATGTGGCTACAGAAACAGCATCAGGCATAGGACTACAATGTGGCCACAGAAACAGCATCAGGCATAGGACTACAATGTGGCTACAGAAACGGCATCAGGCATAAAACTACAATGTAGCTACAGAAACAACATCAGGCATAGGACGACAATGTGGCTACAGAAACAGCATCAGGCATTGGACTACAATGTGGCTACAGAAACAACATCAGGCATAGGACTACAATGTTGCTACAGAAACAGCATCAGGCATAGGACTACAATGTGGCTACAGAAACAACATCAGGCATATGACTACAATGTGGCTAGAGAAACAGCATCAGGCATGGGACTACAATGTGGCTTCAGAAACAGCATCAGGCATAGGACTACAATGTGGCTACAGAAACAGCATCAGGCATAGGACTACAATGTGGCTACAGAAACAGAGTCAGGCATAGGACAACAAGGTGGCTACATAACCAGCATCAGGCATAGGACTACAATGTGGCTACAGCAACAACATCAGGCATAGGACTACAATGTGGCTGCAGAAACAGCATCAGACATAGGACTACAATGTGGCTGCAGAAACAGCATCAGACATAGGACTACAATGTGGCTACAGAAACAGCATCAGGCATAGGACTACAATGTGGCTACAGAAACAGCATCAGGCATAGGACTACAATGTGGCTACAGAAACAACATCAGACATAGGACTACAATGTGGCTACAGAAACAGCATCAGGCATTGGAATACAATGTGGCTACAGAAACAGCATCAGGCATAGGACTGCAATGTGGCTACAGAAACAGCATCAGGCATAGGACTACAATGTGGCCACATAAACAGCATCAGGCATAGGACTACAATGTGGCTACAGAAACAGCATCAGGCATAAAACTAAAATGTAGCTACAGAAACATCAGGCATAGGACAACAATGTGGCTACAGAAACAGCATCAGTCATAGAACTACAATGTGGCTACAGAAACAGCATCAGGCATAGGACTACATTGTGGCTACAGAAACAGCATCAGGCATAGGACTACATTGTGGCTACAGAAACAGCATCAGGCATAGGACTACAATGTGGCTACAGAAACAGCATCAAGCATAGAACTACAATGTGGCTGCAGAAACAGCATCAGGCATAGGACTACAATGTTTCTACAGAAACAGCATCAGGCAAAGGACTACAATGTGGCTACAGAAACAACATCAGGCATAGGACAACAATGTGGCTACAGAAATAGCATCAGGCATAGGACTACAATGTGGCTACAGCAACAGCATCAGGCATAGGACTACAATGTGGCTACAGAAACAGCATCCGGCATAGGACTGCAATGTGGCTACAGAAACAGCATCAGGCATAGGACTACAATGTGGCTAGAGAAACAGCATGCTGCTTTCCATTCTTTGCTACTTATTTATGCCCCAGATTGAATATACGGGTTACTTTTATGTCAGAAAGTGTGGTAGAATAATCGTAACTATCATACAGGGATTACAGGTTTTAAGTACACATTTCTTCTCTTGACTGCATATATATGAACAGAACTCTACTGCAAATTTTCTTTTAATAACTCCTATGCCCATATGATAAAGGTGTTTAATACATGCCTAGACTTTAGTTGTGGACAGCCCATTATATTCTTCTACAGCCTTCAGTGGCTGATAAGGCATCAGTATTCAGAAACCTGGTCAATTTGGGATGGTACCCTTCATAGAGTCCCACCCTCCAAATAACTCTCCTGGATGCAATGCTAGTCTTCTTCAGGGTGCATCCTCACACACACAAACACACACACAGACACACACACACACACACACACACACACACACACACACACACACACACACACACACCCGCACCTACACACATAGCCACCCAAACACTCATACATGTATGTGCACACACACATACAGTCACACACACACACACACACACACACACACATAGCCACCCAAACACTCATACATGTATGTGCACACACGTACATTCACAAACACACACACACACACACACTCACACACACACACACACACACACACACACACACACACACACACACACACACACACACACACCTTCACCTACACACATAGCCACCCATACAAACATACACTCACACACATCCACACACAAATACACACACTCATCCCTGGCATGTGTGCGATGTGCACACAAACACTCATACCTCATACATGTATGTGCACACACACACACACACACACACACACACACACACACACACACACACACACACACACACACACACACACACGCTGACAGTTGAGAAAACTGACAAATCTCTTACCAGTAATTTTAATTTTCTCTGTCAACACCTCTTTCTTTGAAAAGGCAGAAAATCAGAAGCCTTTTCGGAAACCCACAGAAGCACAAGCAAGCTATGAAAACTTAATATTGAAGGTATCTAAGTCAGGATATGTACCACATAATGAACCACAATGTGGCAGAAATGTTTCCTTCTTTATGATTTTTCTATATTTTGCTCCACAGCTACATAAATTTGCTGCAGAGAAAAACTGGTGCTACATTGTAGGTTTACTGTTAATGGTATTATAAATGGAACTCATACATCTCAGCATTACAACTGATCTCAAAAGAGTTTGTCTTACAAATCACTTAAAAGTATATATTTTCCTTAATAAATGGTTGAGTGTTAAAGCTGTTTTTTTCCACTTTTTCCTTCTCCAGATGTATATCCAGACAACAACACTGACAGTTTCCATGAGTTTAAGTGCTTCTGTTTCCTTGGGCATGCTGTACATGCCAAAGGTTTATATAATTATCTTTCACCCTGAGCAAAATGTGCAAAAAAGAAAGCGAAGCTTTAAAGCTGTTGTGACAGCAGCTACAATGTCAAGCAAGCTGACACAAAAAGGAAACGACCGGCCAAATGGAGAAGCAAAAACAGAACTCTGTGAAAGTCTTGAAACAAACAGTAAGTAACAAAGGGAGTCTGTGCTCTCTAATTGCAGGATTTTTACCACATGACTTCAAATGAATGAAGATGCATTTTATTTGCATTTGGTTTTAAACATTTAAATTCATTATGTTATCAGACTAGCACTGTTTCATTTCGAACGTCAGTTCTTATAGTACTGTTTTCAGTTAGACATGGTATGTAAAACAATATTAAATCATTTTGGTTATTATATTAGGATTCATTTTGTTTTCTGCTTTGCCACTGTTTTCATGTTAGCATATTGTTCATCTGTGAGCAGTCAAGGATGAATCTTTATGGGACTTAAAAGCATATTTTAAATTCAATGCATAACTTAATATGTTAAAAGCAATACAATTTAGCCTAACAAAGTACATCTCTATGATATCCCAGGAATTCATTACGTTCTTAGTGGAAACATATGGTTCATACACGAATGGTGTTTCCAATGCAATGTACCCATCTGCAATTCAGAAGCATGCCAGCCACGATGAGGTAAGACCTCATTATCACCTAATTACTACCGTGATGTCCAGATTGTGGTAGAAACCTGCTGCTCATGTAGGTAGTGGAATCCCTCCTCCAGTCACTCTCTTACAAACATGAACACACACACACACACAGACACACAGACACACACACACACACACACACACACACACACACACACACACACACACTTCAAAAATCTCTGTCCCTGTACCTGTCATTATCCTCCTGGAATACTTTAGTGTCATTACAGGGCGTATGTATTAGACTCCATTGCCTTATTCATTTGTGCCATTACAGCATGTGTGTATTAGACCCTGATGTCTGGAGTATTCCCCCACCCAATACCTGTTACACTGTCTGTGCCATTATGGCCCTTTAAATAGTCATCTGTGTGGTGTACTGCTTCTTGCCACCCCATCATCCATATGAAGTGTGTGACTTTACAGCACTTACCCATGGTGTCTGTTGATTCCTCTATTGTCTGATCGCTGTGCTACCATTGATGACAATACTGCACTTTAGAGTTTGACTGGCACCCCCCTCCATCCCCACTATGCTGGTTTGTGCCTTTCAGCACTTTTTGGAGTAATCCATGGCATCTAACTTAGCTCCCCATCCAACCAATCCCCACTTGTAGCATTGGTGCTATCAAGGCACTTAAAGCATTCACTGGTGTCAAGTGTATCTTCCCATCTCCCACTCACCATAATAACATCGGTGCAAGTAAAGCACCCCCCCATTGCCTGTAGTTATGTTAATGTTGATATGGTACTATGAACATCTCACCTTGGTGTACTGTGGTTCCCCCAAATCCCAATCCCTGTTTTGACATTGATGTTGTTATGACACTTTCAAAGTAAGCTCTGGTGTCTAATGGTTCTCCCAAAACATGTTCATCTTCATAACATGAGTAGATCCTATTGGCCATGTTTTCTACCATGATGTAGTGGAGATGGCCATGCCGATGGTATGGGTGAGAGAGAGAGCACATGGCTAATTAGCACATACCTTCAGCCCAGAATGCTTCATTAGCATTCAGCAAGGCCACATGGCAATTGCCTCATGGTGCTGCATTTCTTTGAGTTGGAGGTCTGTGCAGCACTAAGGATACATGCTGAATACTAAAAAGGTACTGCTAGGACATGGCCATCAGCGTGTCACAGTAAAAAGGTACTGCTAAGAGTACATGACAATTGGCATGTCACAGTAAAAAGGAACTGCTAAGAGTACATGGCCATCAGCATGTCACAGGAAAATGGTACTGCTACGAGTACATTGCCATCAGTGTGTCACAGTAAAAAGGTGCTGCTAAGAGGATATGGCCATCAGCATGTCAGGGTAAAAAGGCACTGCTAAGAGGACATGGCAATCGGTGTGTCACAGTAAAAGGTACTGCTAAGAGGATATGGCCATCAGCATGTCAGGGTAAAAAGGCACTGCTAAGAGGACATGGCAATCGGTGTGTCACAGTAAAAGGTACTGCTAAGAGGATATGGCCATCAGCATGTCAGGGTAAAAAGGCACTGCTAAGAGGACATGGCAATCGGTGTGTCACAGTAAAAGGTACTGCTAAGAGGATATGGCCATCAGCATGTCAGGGTAAAAAGGCACTGCTAAGAGGACATGGCCATCAGTGTGTCACAGTAAAAAGGTACTGCTAAGAGTACATGGCCATCAGCGTGTCACAGTAAAAAGGTGCTGCTAAGAGTACATGGCAATTGGCATATCACAGTAAAAAGGTACTGCTAAGAGGACATGGCCATCAGCGTGTCACAGTAAAAAGGTACTGCTAAGAGTACCTGGCAGTCAGCATGTCACAGTAAAAAGATACTTCTACGAGGATGTGGCCATCAGTGTACCACAATTAAAATGATTCTGCCAAGAGGAAATGGCAATCGGCATGTCACAGTGCATTTATGAATTCAACCCAAGTCATAGTTTTATAACATCTAAAGGTAATATGGGTACTTATGTGGTGTTATGTACTGTAATTATATAATATATACAGTATTAATATTTTCAGTCAACATTTTCATATCTGCTTAGTAGCATTACATACAGTGAATTGTCTGATGGAAGTTAACATCTGTAACTGCCCTACTGAGTCAATCAGCAGAAATGCAACTACACTCAACTGAAACAATATAATTCCAGTTTTCATCCCATTATTCTCCCTTCTTGAAAAAAAAAACAATGAGGTTTGAAAATTGTAAGCGCCATCAGACTTGGTTGCCCATCTTTAAAATAACTTAGCAGTATGGTGACTTACTCTTTCTGTGTACCAAATGACAATGCTGTGACAACTGAACAGGACCGGCCTTTGGTCAACTTGTGCCCTAGGCAAAAGGTCTACAAAAAGTACCCCTTATCACCACCCTATGCCCCTATCCTGGTCTACCTACCTCAGCCAGATAACTGGAAAAGCACCCTTGCTAGAGCAGCACCATAGGCGGCTGCCTAATTGGCCTATGTCTAAGGCTGGCTATGCAACTGAGTTCAGTAAATACAGCATGTTAAACACACATGAGGCCCCTGACTGATCTACTGATAACATTTCCTGTGGTTGTGATGTGTAGTAGTAATTATTCTGAACAATACCGCAATAAAACACATTTTACAACTGCCCCCCAAAGCCATTTATAATGAGGACTGTAAAGACAACTAGGGAGAGAGAAAAACCCATAATTCATATGCTTTAAAAATTTAAATTTCTGGTTATGTATTTATAATGAGGTTTGTAGAGACATAAGCAGACATTCCCAACAGTATGTTTTATCCTGAATTATACAAAATAATTAACAATGGTGCACTTTACACGGACTTATAGACCATAATTCTCAATTCCGAAGTTTATCCTGAATTATAAGAAATAATTCTTAATAGTGCATTTTATCATTGTGACACAGTGAATGGAGAAGCAAACTTCTCAAAAAAATATCATGAGTTGGAAATATAAATATTTTACTGATCCCATCTGTATTCCATTAATACAGTGCCTTTCAGCTAAATTTGTGAGCTAGGTTTTCAAAAGAATTTATTGATTTGCTCAGACCTATGAAGTAGAGTCCTTCGAAAAATGATGTTTTCCTCTATAGTAGTTTGTCTGGATCTCTGGAGTCCGCATTAGAGCCGTCATGTGACCATGTGGTGGATAAAGGTCATTCAGCTACAGCATAGAGCTTAGTGGTACATAGCTAATGATTGGGTATTAATACATAGTCTGTGAAAAGAATAAATGTGATGGCTCTCCTGTAGGTCAAAATCTGAATTATCATATTTTAGGGCACCTTTTTTACACACACATAATTATTTATACATATATATATATATATATATATATATATGTATATATAGAGGTATGTATATATACATATATATATATATATATATATATATATATATATATATATATATATATATACATACACACACACATGCACACACGCACACACACACGCACACACACACGCACACTCACACACACACACACACACACACACACACACACACACACACACACACACACACACACTCACACAACTAACACATTTAATGGCATTATTTATGCATGTACAAACAGAAATAAGCAAATATAAAGACAGCCACATACAAACAGAAAAATGTCAATCTCATTCAAAATACTATAACAACCTGTGTATTTCTTTTAACATTGCAGATTTAATATTGTGATATCAATGCCCAATTCATGTGGCTGAACGAAGACTCATTTGAAAACAATTAGACTCAACATTGTGAAATGCTTAGATAAACTAACCTAAAGCATTCCCAGCACATAAACATGTATGTGTGTGTGTGTGTGTGTGTGTGTGTGTGTGTGTGTGTGTGTGTGTGTGTGTGTGTGTGTGTGTGTGTCTGTGTGTGTGTGTGTCTGTATATCTATCTATATATATATATTATATACTTGTTATATTGAATGCTTAGTCAGTAGGGCTGTTTTGTTGCTGTAGGATGAAGGCACATCTTTAGTGGGATCTCCATATAGTGAGGACTGGGATTTTGCCCTTACACAAAGCTTTGTGATCTCAGAGTTCATGTAAATACAGAGCTCTGGAGCCCCAAACCCTAAGCAAAAAAAATGTCTCTTTTCTTTTTTTTTTTCTAAATTTTAGTTTTGCATGCATAGAGGCTCATGCTCATGCGTGCCAGTGTGATGGGTGTCCGCAGAAAGAGCTTCAAGTGTTAGTGCTTGATGCAGAGTATGCTGATGTAGTACATTAATGGTGCAGTGAACTGTAGCCATTATTTATATATATATATATATATATATATATAGATATATATTATTTATATTTTTATCTCTATATATAATACATGTGCATATGTACAGCTCTTGTTTGACCAAGCAAAAAAATCAAACGTCCACTGATTGAGCACAAATACTGAAAACCAAACTTACTGAAAAAATTGTTAACATTCTTTGCAAGGGGGCAAATCCCTCTACCTACCACCGATCCCTCTTGTAATTTATATAGTCATCAATCCTTCATGCGATTTGAAACTCAAATTGGAATAGTGGGACTTTGCTCGGTTCTTCTGAGTAATTCTGAATGGGAGGAAACCGTATACATAAACTTAGATCTGCTAGTTCTCTCCTCTCCTGCACTTTTACTAGCTTATTAGTCTAGCACTTTACCAGACTTCCTATAGCAAATATTGTAGCACACAAAGTGCTACCAGCACTAAATGTTCTACAAGGAAACAGCTCCAGTACTTATTATTAATGCCCACCCCTCCAGACATCTCTAAAGGTCAGTTCCCTGTGCTTTCTCCTATTAACCTGGAGAACATGGGCATCCTGTAGCAATGTAGCATCTGCCTCATGTACACTTCTTACCTCCCAACACTCAGACTTACTAGAGATGCACTTATATATCCAAATTGGAAGCTATGCATTCTCGAGCCAAGACCCGAATATCTGGTCAAGAGGAGAAAGTCAGCACTTGCACAACACCACATGGAACACATAGCCCTCCAGAACACAAACAAGCACTGCCTTCACTTAAAAACACAAACCACATACCCACCTTCATGAAGGCTCTCAATAAAAATCTACCCAAACAGCAGAGACTTCCAAGACGAAAACACACTGGACCATCACAATACAATACTAATTACGAGACACATAACTCTCTTAAACAGTGTGCCATTCAACCAAAGCCCCTAAGGCAAAACAGCATGCCCAACACATTAGTCATAGGTGACTCGATAGTGAGGCACACTGACGTCCCACTCAGTAGGTTGAATAAGGAGAAAGTAACAGTCAGCTGCCTGTCAGGTGCCAGGATCCACCACATAATGCATGCACTCAGGTCCTTCAACAATAGGTACTAATATGACTCTGTCATTGTACATGTGGGAGTGAATGACCTGAGACATACCTCCCTGGACTATATGAAAAGAGACATGGAGGAGCTCTCAGATTATGTAGCCCAGGCGGGTATGACCCTAGCACTCACATCATACTACCATCACACAGAATGATACTATGGTACAAGCAGAAAATGATTGATTTCAATAACTGGCTAAGTTTCTGGTGTCATTCTAAGAGTTTACAGTATCTGTCTGCCTGGGATGACATGACTGACAGACCTCGATGCTTTGCCAGAGATGGCCTGCATCTGTCACCCCTGGGCTTCCAGGTACTGGCCAAGGCTCTTTCCACCCCTATAGCACCTTTTTTAGGCGGTGTTCCAAAGAACAAATTACCACCATAACAGCTACAAACAAATGCAATCTGAGGGTCATGCTGCTCAATGCTAGAAGTCTAAATCTCAGAATGCACTCACTGGAAGCACTCCTTAAAATGGAGAACATCAACATTTGTGCTGTAGCAGAGATGTGTTTTAAAGCAGCAGAAAGCACCCCTGCATTACCAGGCTATAACTCATTCCACACCTTTCGGCCCCAGAACTTGGACCGAAGCTCCAAAGGTGGTGGTGTTTCCATATTCATAAAGGATGAGCAAACCTCCAGACTGGTGGCCCAACATAATGCATCAGAGATACTTTAGGTGCAGCTAACATTGGGTAAGACAGTAATTCAGGTCATAGCTTGCTATAGGTCCCCAACCACATCCCAAGACTCACAATCCACATTCCTAAGTGCTCTGGAGAATATTAGGGTCCAACTTAACACTTTCATACTGGGCGACTTCATCTACCCCACCATTAACTGGGAAAACTACTCATGCACCAATACACTTCCCAATGCTTCCTGGAATTCATTAATTCCAATTCCCTGGACAAGCTCATTCTTACCCCCACTAGAGGTAACATCATCCTTGACCTGGTCATTACTAATATGGGTGACCGTTACTCGACACCAATAGTCAACTCCTCCCTGGTTAGATCTGACCACAAACTAATCACATTGGAAATACACATCCCTGCCACCCCCCCACCCCTGCCCCGCAAAGGTAACCACCATGAAAAACTTCTCCAAAGCTAACTTTGGGCTTCTAAAAACAGAGGTGGCTAACTTCACAGCACCCATGCAAATGGGGAATACTTGCATGACCATCAAATCATATAACAATGCATTTTATGAACACGTACACAAATGCATGGATCTCGCCATACCCAATAGAACCAAGACACTTTCCTCCAAAAAAAGGAAGCCAATCTGGTGGTCACCTACTATACACAAACTCTACAATAGAATGACGAAACTGATGCAGAACACGGTGAAATCCCAAGACAGGAAAAACTCCCTTATCAGCCTCAACAAAAAGTTGAGATCCCTCATCAAATCCTCTAAAGTTGCTATGAAAGCAATATTGCAGCAGATATTAAAGGCAACCACAAGGCCTTTTGTAGTTATGTAAATAATCTCCACGGTAATATGGTAATACCCAAATTTGCTCTGAGCTGCTGCACAATGGTACCTCCTATATGGAGCCAACAGATATTGGCAATATACTGGCCAATAGATTTAGTGCCGACTTTATCCCTCTTCCCCTCCAAAAGACCAATCACAATACCAGTAGATGGCCAGGCACCCAGTATTACTGCTGCACAGGTTAAAACAGCCCTGTCCAAGGCCAAGAATACAGCTTCTATGGGATCTGGCAATATCCCTGGCTGTGTTCTACATGAACTACAGAGTGAACTGGCACCTCACCTGTGCACCCTGTTCAATCACGGCCTCACCTCTGGGTCTGTCCCTACCAAACAGCGCACTGCTACAGTCATCCCTCTCCACAAAGGAGGAGCAATTATCTGGGAACTATCGCCCCATTGGCCTGATGAGTCTGATATGCAGAGCTATGGAACAGATCATCAATGGCCTAATAAACAAGGATATAGGGAATCTCCAAACTCGATCCCACACAGTTTGGTTTTATGAAGGGTAGATCATGCCTGCTCAACCTGGTTGACTTCTTTATGTCAGTCACCAGAGCTGTGGATGAAGGCAAGGTGATGCATACAGCTTACCTTCTTCTGGCCTAAGCCTTTGATACCATTCCCCACTCAGGAATCATAGAAAAACTCACTAAGCTAGGCATCAACCCATATATCACTAGGTAGGTTGCAAACTGGCTCACAGATAGAAGCCACAATGTGAAAGTAGCTGACTCTAAGTCAGAATGCTGACCAGTCATGAGTGGAGTCCCGCAGGCTTTGGTCCTGGGTCCTCTTCTGTTTGGTATCTACTTCTCTGAAGTCCAGGCCAACATGAAGGCACTCTGGCTGACAAAGTTCATAGACAATTACAAGTTGGGGGCTATTATTAACTCCCCAAGTGATGTTGACATTCTACAGAAAGGCCTCACTGAGACCAGCGATTGGTTTCAGAACCATGGCCTTAAGCTCAATACCAAGTGTTGCCATCCCCTTTGGGAAAAACCCGCTTCCCATGAATTACCACATCAATGGTAATCCACTGAACATAGACGGTGTTATAAGAGATCTGGGAATACATGTTGACAGCAACCTCTCCTTTGATCACCACATTGCCACTGTGACCAGAAATACCTTCTATGTGGCACACTTCATTACTAAGGGTTTTGCATCCAGGAAGAAAGAGGTCATTGTCTCCCTCTACTCTTCCCTCATTAGGCCAATCATTGAGTACAATGCCCCATTTGGCATGCACCTCACTAGACACCTGCAGCAACTGGAGAGGCCACAAAAGTACCTCACAAAGAGGATCTTAGGCCTTAAACACTTTTCCTATATGGACAGACTCAAAAAACTCCAACTATTCTCTGTCTCATATCGGCTACTTAGAACCAATCTCTGCTTGACTTACAAAGCCATGTCTGACTCAACTCTGTTAGAAATGCTACATCCAAAGAAATCCCAATCCCTCCACACCACACACTCCAGAGACCTCAACCTCATTACCACAATCACCAGAACATGCTGGAAGGGCAGGTTCATAACCCAAAGACTGCCCTTGTTATAGAATAGACTTCTCATACATGTCAAGCAGAGCACCTCACTGGCGCTCTTCAACAGAAATTTTGATAAGTGGATGGGAAACAGAAAATTCACCTCAGGGATCACTTCAGTGGCTCTACTCGACAGAGGCACTGGGAACTAAGCTTGGGTGGCACAGTGTCAGGGTAATCCTATGAACTAGGCTTGTAAAGGCTCCAGGGCCATTAGCTTAGTACACACCTATAAACCTATGAACCTGTATGGATAAAATTTGGTTCCCTACTGAAATGGGGGCACTCAAAACGTTGAGTGCCAAAAATCCCCCCAAAAAATAAATAAATAAAGATGAGTGATTCTCAAAAGTAGCTCTTCTCCTTAAAACTTGTGGAGGGAGCAAGTCCCCCAACACCCCACCATATGGGGAAAGTCCCCCATACCCCCCCGTAACTTATGCACACACATAAATATATGTATATGTATATGCATAGGCACACAGACACACACACATATGTGTGTGTGTGTGTATGTGTGTATATGTGTGTGTGTGTGTGTGTGTGTGTGTGTGTGTGTGTGTGTGTGTGTGTGTGTGTGTGTGTGTGTATATATATATATGTGTGTATATATATATATATATATATATATATATTATATTATATTTATATATTTCAACTCCAAGTTCATCATACATTGGAGAAAAGGGAAGATTCTGAAAAATTGCATCTCAGACTTAGTAAATGTAAGTCCATAATTTCAGCCATTCCGTCTCCAGTTTTCAGGAATTGCACTAGCAGGACCTCACATTTCAAAGAGTTACCATCAAATTCACTTACAGCCATACTGTAACATTTGCTAGCTATAAAATCTACAGATGTAGAAGAACTCACCTGAGAGACTTGGACAACACTGCTGGTCAGATGCGTGTGGCAGAGGTGTCCTGAGCCAAAAGCTGATTTTCTCACATGATATGAGATGGTCAGATGTTGCCATGACTACCTACTATGGCTAACAGCAGTCTATGTGACCAGGGAGCCTATTCCCTTTTTTGCAAGGTTAAAATCGAGCCTTGGATTTGTCCCAGAACACGGCACAAAGGAATATTATTTAGCAATTATCTTGCAGCTTCCAGAAGTGAAAAAAAGGCTGTATTTTCCTTCTTCACTCTTTATAGAAAATGATTTTTTGTTGTTTTAGGTTTGGATAAATGTCTTTCAAGACCAAACAACTGTCTTAAACAAAAAGGAGAAAAAGAAGAAGTAGCCCTGTTTCAGTACTTCTAAGTGGTTTGTGTGATTTTCTTTTGTATAAACCAAATTGCTTGAACACATAGAGAGTTCAATTCCAAGTGGATTTAATGCAGCTCTTGGTAGATGACAACAAGTAAATGAAGTATGCATTTTCATTCTACCTGAATAGAACAGTTATAGTTTACATAAATCTAATGGCACGTATACATCCTGACTTTTCTACAGCTACAAAAATATTTATCTCATGACAGGTACAACACATTTGTGATGTATAGACTTGAGATAAAATGCAGTGTGTGATGTACTATGCATTGACACATCTGGCAGAAAAAGCAAAACAGGATCATGTTGTATATTTTAATCTGATGTTGCTAATCTTCATTCATTCCTTACTGATGGGTTATAGGTTCCATCCTCTGAACCATGCTAGCCAATATCAAGTTCATGTCAGCCAACAAACTCTTGAGCCAAGGTCCTACCCAGAATGCTCTTCTCCCTGTTACCTCAGATCTCATTTGCCACGTTGCTGTACAGCTGTGTCAAGCCACTCTTTCAGTTAATTGTCTAATTTTTGAAAGTTTTATACATTGTTCTTACTTTAAATATTTTCAGATAGTTTCTACTAATATTTCCCTACCCTATCATGTACTTTAGAGTCTCCCTTTTGTCTTTCCCTTTATTACCCTTTTTCTTACCTTTGAGGTAAGTCTTCATTACCATCATTGGTAATCTTTCCTTTCCTCTTCTTACCCTGTTGGGTAGCTTTTCCTCCTCCTTTTGGTGCTGTTCTTCTTCTCCACATCATTATGTCGGATAAGAAAAGTAGTATTGGTTTCAAACAGTGTAATAATTGCAGCCGTATGTTACCACTTTCTGATGACCATGAGTTATGTGTCTACTGTCTGAATGTCTCCCACCTTACTGTGGATCCCCCCCTGTGAGATTTGTAAACATTTTTCAACCAGGACTCAACCAGAGGAAGAATAAATTAATACTGAAAGGTCTTCTTAAATCTCTTTTTTCTGAGGCTATTTCTGGGACAGAGGGCTCACCCCCTCCTATTAAACCCTGTAAGAAGCATTGTTCCTCTTCATCATTGAGGTCACTCCCTTCTTCTCCCTCTGGAGATTGTAGGGATTTGACTCACAAGAAGGTGAATTTGATTATTAATTTGGTGTTGCCACCTGTGACCCTGTTGGCTCCAGGCTTGTCACCACCCCAAATGATTGTGGCTCCAACCATGTCTTCCTTATCGACACTGGCACCGGAGTTCCCAGTGCAGACAACTATGGATCCGACAGTTCCTTCGCAGCCCTTACCGGCACCATCCATGCAGGTACAGTCCCCTTTAGCACCGTTGGTACAATCCCCTTTGGATCCAAGTATGACTTTTCTGTATACCATGGTGCAGAAATTTTCGGCACCGACATGTTCTTCGGTACAGTCCTTCTAGGCACTATCCTTATTACAGGTGCAGACACTTTCCTCGACAGCACCGTACCCATCATGGCAGACTTTTGCCTTTATGGTGCAGACACCTTCAAATACTATGGCATTGACGTCCTTGGTGCAGACTACTTCCACACCATTATCTTTGGTGCAGACATCCTCGGTTCCAAGCTATGCACCTCTTGAATTAGCAAGGACCAAGTATTCTCTTTACTTGGATCCATTTGCTGGTAGTCAATATAGTCCTTTTCTAGAAAGGACAGAATCGCCATCAGCTTTCTCCATGAGGTCAACCAAGAGTCTCTTTGAACAAGATGTGTTGTGGCTTGTTGACCAGTTGTTTGTGGCCAGAGGTCTCTCTCACACATTGATGTCCATGTTCCCTCCTTCATATGAGTGTATATCTCCTCAAACTGCAATGTACACTCCTCCTTTGACTTCTACCCAAGTTTTGAAGCAAGCCTATTACTCTGACAGTAGCTTCTCTTCCTCCGACTCCAATAGTGGATCTCACTTTGGAACCAGAGTCGTCCTTGTGGCCCTCGGTGCACTGAGCATTGGGCTCTTCTCAGAACAGTGGTTGTCCCGTGGGGGAGAGCATTCCTGATTCCAAGCCAATTTTGTCTATGGCACCCTCCAGGGATCCACTCTTTTTCACGGTTCATGGCCCTCTTGAGACTCCTGGTCTGGGTGGGCTCATTGGGGCAGGATGTGACCTCATTTCTGAGGTTGTTGTGATCAGTTCAGGGATCCCATCCCTCCTTGGGCAGGCCAGACTTCCAGGCCATGGAGAGGGCACTTGCCTCTGCTGGCAAACCCCACATGTCAGAGTCCTGTCCCCCCTCTGTACACAACTGTCACAAGCCACAACCACCAGACACCGGGCACAAGGGCCTCAAGTTTCTCCTCCTCAGGAGACCCCCTCTTTGCAGTCTTCCCCAGAACATTCAACTGAGGAAGTTCCCCACAAACCATCATGCAAGAGGAAGCACATGGACTCCCCTGAGGAGTCTTGACTGAAGATATAGATTTTGATGATGGGGAAGGGTCCCCATGGTCAACCTCTGATGAGGTGTCCTCGAGATCCTTAGGCAGAGGGGTGACTGGAAGTCTTCTAATCCTTCCTCTGAGGAATCTGTATTCCTGCAGGCTTTTCATGCCCAGCCCCCTACCTCCTGGGTCACCTCAATGGCTGATGAGCTTGTCCAGCCCATCGTCCAGTGAGTATGGAAGGCTCCTGACACCCTGGAAGTGATACCAAGGAGACTGGATAAATATTATCGCCCCAGCTGAACATCCACATTGGTCATGAGGTCTTCCAGTAGATGCTATGGTGGCGCCAGCTGCAACTATGAAGGATCTGGTAGAAGAGAGCCCAACTGTCCATCTATCCCACAAGGAGTCCCAGGCGATAGACAGACTAGGGACACATGTGTTTGCTTCATCAACCTTCGCCGTAAGGTCTTTAAACTACTTGGCACACTTTACCAGGCTTAAGAGGGATCTTATTAACCAGCTCTCTGAAACCTTGCTAGGAGCTGTTTCTGATGAGGTCCGTGACAATGTGGCTTTTCAGATAGCCACCTAGAGTCCATTTCTAACTCTTCCATGCATCTTATTTCTCATGCAATGGAAGGGGTAGCTAGAGCGGCAGGCATGGGTATAGTCACCAGACGGCATGCCTGGAGGCGCCTTTGCAACTTCATGGACTCCTTTAAGGCTTCGTTTATGAATGCCCTCATCAAGACCACTTCTTTGTTTGGCCCTAAAGTTAAAGATATGCTGGCAAGGTGTGAACAAGATGGCAAGACCCTGTCTGCTATTGATGCTAGATATTCCACTCCTCAGCGATTTTACTTCAGAAATCAGAGGAGTGGGAAGGTACCACAGGAAATCACAGGGCTATTTCCAGAATGCACATGTTGAATTCTCCCCTAGAGGCAGAGGGGGGAAACTCCAATGGAAGATGCCCCTTTTTGGGCAGAGGAGGACTACGAAACCGGGGTTCCAGAGATTCCTTCTCTGGCCATCCGTGTCAGCGATCCTGAAGCATTGCCCAACTGCTCACCTCTGGAAGCGGTCAGGGGTCATTTTTCCTTGTACCCTGCTGCCTGCCAAAATATAACCACCAACTCTTGAGTAAAATGGATAATATCCAGAAGCTATGACATCCCCTTCCAACTTTGTCCAATCTCATCAAGAGTATTTCCCGATGTTTCACCCAGTCAAAGGGAAGCAGCAGCACACAAAATCCAAAAGCTGCTACAAAAAAGAGTCATCCAGATGGTTTCTTTTTAGTGCCTTAAAAGACAGGGGACTGGAGACCAATTCTGGATCTCAGCACACTAAACAAATTTGTAAAAACAGAGAAATTCTGCATGGTCAGGATTCAATCTATCCTTCTTCTTCTTCTGGAAGAAGATGATTGGATGTGCTCTGTAGATCTTCAAGATGCATCTTACCACATAAAAATGAACATACTCTCAAGAGGATACCTCTGCTTCTGCATAGGAGCCAGTCACTACCAATTTTGAGCTCTGCCCTTCGGTGTCTCTACAGCCCCCAGAGTTTTCACCAAATGCATGGCAGTGGTTTTCGCTGACTTGTGATGTCAAGGATTTCAGACATTTCCATATCTAGACAACTGGCTCCTCACCGCCCCCACCAAGCATCTAATGGAAGAAGCCCTGCGCTACACTCTTCTAACAGCTCAGAGCCTGAGAATCACTATAAACTGGGAGAAATCCAATACGAACCCAACTCAGTCTTTGGTATTTATAGGGGTACTGTTGGTACTGTTGGACATGAGAAATTGCACAGCATCCCTTCCAGACCACAGGCTTCAAAGAATAAGGCAACAGGTTCAACGACTGCCCTGTCCCCACAAATCTCCCGCTCGATCTATACTCCAACTTTTGGGGTCAATGCCAGCCTCAGTCATCATTGTTCCTCTAGCCATATTCCACATGAGGCTCATTCAGTGGCTACTTCTCACTCAGTGGTACCCTCTACAACATCCTTTGTCTTTTCAGATAAGTGTAACTCAGAAATGCAAGCAAGATTTACACTGGTGGACATTTCAAAATCCCCAATAATGGTGTCACCCATTCAACCCCCCATCAACTGATAGCCACGATGACCATGGATTCCTTCCTGATGGAGTGGGGGGAGGACTATGTCTGGGGAAACTTGGTCCAAAGCATCTGGTCGGAGACAGAGGCCCTTTTACATATCAATGTCTTGGAACTGAGAGCGGTGCTACTAGCATAGCAAGCATTTCATTCCATCCTTCCATAAGGGACTATTGTGATCTAATCAGACAACATGTCAGTGGTCAGGTACATCAACAAACAAGGGGGCACCAGATCTTACCCATCATGCCAAGAGGCCTTGAGACTATGGCAATGGGTGATAGCTTACAACCGTTTTCTAATTGCAATGCATATTCCCGGGAGCTCCAACGTGATAGTGGACAAATTGAGCTGGTGCTTTCTGCAACCTCACGAGTGGTCCCTCAATCCTATGATAGCAGCAAGAATATTAACTGCTGGGGCCAGCTTTGCTGTGACCTATTTGCCTCCCCAACCAATTACAAGTGCAGCAACTATTTTGGCCTAACCCCCCTCGGGGACAGTCACTGAGAGACACACTAGTCCACGCTTGGCCCTCGGGTCTACTTTATGCTTATCCTCCTCTTCTCCTCAATTTCTGAAGAAAGCACAACAGTTGAAGAACAAAGTGATTCTCATTCCTCTATATTGGCCTCGACAAGTCTGGTTTCCCTTCCTCTGGCCTCACCTGCTAGATCAACCATGAGTCCTCAGTCCATCCCCACCATTGATCTCCCATCTCCAGGGTCTGACTCACCCCAATCTAACAACCTGAAACTGACAGCTTGGTTTCTCCACTTCCAACAATTGCCAGGCATGAAACCCTATTGGCTTCTGTGCACAATATTCTTATTGTATCTCATAAATCGTCCACCAGACTAATCTATCTTAATAAATGGAAAAGATTTTCTTTATGGGCAGCAAATAAACTATTATACCCCTTGTCATCCCAATTTCCAATGGTTTTGGATTACTTATCAAATCTTTTCCACTCTGGGGTGTCTGCCTCTACTATTTGTGTGGATTTAGCTGCCATCTCAGATTTCCACATTGGTTTTCAGGATGCTTCGCTTATGTCACATAGACTCTGTGAAACATTCTTGAAGGGGGTTCTCCACTTAA
This sequence comes from Protopterus annectens, assembly GCF_019279795.1. NCBI lineage: Eukaryota > Metazoa > Chordata > Ceratodontiformes > Protopteridae > Protopterus > Protopterus annectens. The sequence continues at coordinate 1,505,666,913 of NC_056745.1, forward strand.
AACCTCTCTTTAGAGAACCAGTACAACCCTGGGATTTGGCCTTGGTTCTGCAAGCTCTAACAACTCCTCCCTTTAAACCTGCATCTTCATATGATGTAAAATATCTCTCTTGGAAAACTTTGTTTCTGACAGCAATCACATCTGCCAGACGATTGTCAGAACTTCAGGCCTTATGCATCAAAAGTCCCTATCTTATCTTCCATAAGGATAGGGTATCACTGAGAGCTAATTCTACCTTTTTGCAAAAGTGGTGTCAGAGCAGTCTAGCAACCAATCTATTGACCTTCCAGTATTCTTTCCTAACCACTCTAACAAGGGAGAGTATTGTCAGCACTCCTTGGATGTTCATAGGCAAATACGATTTTATCTGGACAGAACAAAATCTACCCATAAATCAGACCAACTATTCCTGGCTTTTTCTGGACCAAGACAAGGTCATCCTGTCTCAAAGTTACATTGGCTTCATGGTTGAGAAATTGTATTACCTTTATCTACAACAAAAACAAGGTCTCCTTGTCTCACAGTGTGAAAGCACATTCTACAAGGTTTATGGCAACTTCAGCAGCTTTTCATGCTAAGGCTTCCCTCAATGAGATTTGCTCAGCTGTGACTTGGGCCTAACCTCATACCTTTGTTCTTCATTACAAATTGGACTTGGCCTCCAAAGGTAATGCTTCTTTTGGCTCCATGGTGGTCAGGAATATCCTTCCATGAGGGCCACCCAGGGACACAGGTAGCTGGGACTTTGTCCCATCAGTAAGGAATGAACGAAGATTGACAAAATCAGATAAAGAAGTTATGTCTTACCATAACATTCCATTTATGGTGTTGATCTTTGTTCATTCATTACTTCCCACCCTCCGGCCCCCATCCGGAGTTTCCTGGTTGATCTCATATACTAATTTATTGTAGGTCTGTTATAACCAGAGGTAGCCTCTACTTTTATCTATCAACTTGCAAACTCGATCTGAGGTAACAGGGAGCCGAGCATTCTGGGTAGGCCTTGGCTCAAGAGTTTTTTGGCTGACGTGAGTTTGATATTTGGCTGGCTCGGTTCCAAGGACAGAACCGATAACCCATCAGTAATGAATGAAAGAAAATCAACAACACAGATGGAACGTTATGGTAAGACATGACAACAACACAGATGGAACGTTATGGTAAGACATGACAACAACACAGATGGAACGTTATGGTAAGACATGAAAACAACACAGATGGAACATTATGGTCAGACATGACAACAACACAGATGGAACGTTATGGTAAGACATGACAACAACACAGATGGAACATTATGGTAAGACATGACAACACAGATGGAACGTTATGGTAAGACATGACAACAACACAGATGGAACGTTATGGTAAGACATGACAACAACACAGATGGAACATTATGGTAAGACATAACAACAACACAGATGGAACGTTATGGTAAGACATGACTTCTCTTTTTGTACCAATTCAGATGCCATTCTGGGACTATGTAAGGCACGGATGGGATTCACTTTGGATCAACATGGTCAGTGCTCTAGGCAATGTCAGGAGGTCAGTATCAAACTTGTTGAGAGTGTATATCAGAAAGATACCAAAGAACACATCGCTTGGATGATACAGATTCTAAGAGATCCTGACAGAAGGCTCAAAGCACAGCAAAAGTATTTAGCTAAAGGTAGAAGAAACAAATTATCAATGGATTGTAATACAACAAGACATATTCTTGATACAAAGCAGAAGAAGGGCTAAGGTCTGTGAGGTTACAAGAGGAAATAACATTTTAGCAATGACAAAAAATGTTTCATAAGATTCATTAAGGTGCTAGGGTCCCACTCTGAATCAGTGGAGCATAACTCTACAAACATGTTATACAGATTAGAAATTGGCAATGGTGGAAGTGATAGTTATAAAATGAAACCACTAAACAGAAGACATACTTAGTGAACTAAATTAATTGCACATTTGACGGCTATGTTTAGAATATAAGCCTACATTCTTTTTGTAGTGCTAGTCATTTCATTTCTAGGACAATCAGTTTTCTGTTTTTCATAAACTATAATTTTTTTAACTAAACTGAAAAGGCAGATCGTAGTCAAATGTTTCACCTTCAAAATCTTACAGATTACACAATTACAATACATTTTGAAACAACCTAGTTGACCAACAATGACGTTCATGAAAGTAAATTCCATTCTTGCTCATAGAGAATAAATAGGCCAAGTCAGCTGCATTACAAACAATAATTTGAGTGATGATAGCTCCGGACATTAACAATAATAGCAGCATTTAATAATAATAATCTATCCTTTATTGTCTTTATTTTGTCAGGCAGGTTAGTCTTACTCTGGGTATCCTGTTTTCAGATTAGGCCATGAAAAACTCATCTCATCATTGAAATTTGAAGTTGAATCTTGGCATCTATTTTGAGTAATTATTTTGCTATGACCATACAGATCTGATCATAATTCTTTGTAGTACAAGGAACTTTACTCATACCAATGTATTATGAGTCAACTGAAAAAAATAAATGTAGGAGAGCAAAGTGTTGTAAAACTTTTAAAACTATAGTGTGTTTTCATCTGCACAAAGACAGCCAAAAGGCAAATGCACTCCTGATGTTGCAACAGATTTAAAGGCAGTATGTGTGTGTGCGTGTGCGTGTGTGTGTGTGTGTGTATGTGTGTGTGTGTGTGTGTGTGTGTGTATGTGCATGCATATGTATGTGTGTGTGTGTGTGTGTGTGTGTGTGTGTGTGTGTGTGTGTGTGTGTGTGTGTGTGTCCGTGTGTGTATGTGCATATGTATGTGGGTATGTGCATGTGTGCGTGTGTGTGCTTGTGTGCATGTGCTTGCATGTGTGTTTGCACGTGTGTGTGTGTGAGTGTATGTGTGCGTATGTGTGTGTGTGTGTGTGTGTGCGTGTGGGTATGTGCATATGTATGTGTGTGTATGTGTGTGTGTGTGTGTGTGTGTGTGTGTGTGTATGTGTGTGTGTGTGTATGAGAGGGTGTGTGCATGTGTGTGTGACGGTGTGGGCTGGTTTAATCTGAAAAGTATAATAGGACTGAAACTTGCGTAGCATAGATGACGATGATCTGGTCTCCATTTATAATCAACTTGTTATATGTCTGGGCATGGATGTCAACAAATTCACTTAGTGAGAGTAAAGCTCATAAGGTGACTCTTTGCAGCCATATCTCAAACATGTAATAAGGGTTATGAAAAGTGATACCTGATTATAATTCTTAAACAAAGAATAGAAAGGTGATCAGTCAGATAAGCCATTCAGTAAAAATTGGAGCCCAGTGGGATACATGTAAATGATCCCTTAAGGACATACAGAATTTCTGCTACATGGCTTCTGAACGCTCATGACTTTTTACTTTCTAAGTGTTAATGGATACATTCAAGCCAGTAAAGCCAAACGCAACTAACTGTGGACATGCACATTTTTGTCTTTTTAGTGGGTTCTTTTTCCCAATTTTGGAGTGAAATAGTGCCATCCTATGCATTGCAAAACTTCACTAGTATAAGAGAAACAAATGATAAGAATACATTTTTGGTAATTTTTTGTTGTGGTCACCATAAAATGAAAATATTGCTCATTTAAACTATTGACAATAAAAGTGAAAACAAAAAATTAACATTTTAAACAAACTACTACTACTATCATACACTAATAATGTGTCCATTTTTTTTTCATTTTATAGTATGCAATTGCATAATTTTAGTTTGTATCAAGTTATCAGTTTTAGCTATAGTAAACAAGTGCTAAGTGATAAAATGAATGACCATCTCAAGTAGTCAAGCATGAGGTATACAGAGTCAAAAGATCGTTCTGAAACAGATTGCTTTGTTAGGAAATGTAACTCTGGTAAACTTGTATCCGTATCTTGTGCTCTTTTTTCCTGTTTCATTGCAGTGTTATTTTACTATCTTTTCTTAGCTCTTAAACATTCTAGATTAGGACAAATTCTGTATTCCTTTTAGTATGACTTAGGACCTATTAGTAGCTTGTGAATTGTGGAAGAAGCTGAAATGGATATTTTGTTTAAAGTAGCAAAGAAAGGTTTTTTTTTTGTTTTATTTTGCTTTGATTTGGTTTTCCAAACAGCTGTTTGAACAGCCTTCTGTGAGGAAACGTGATATGTAATTGCACTTTTGATTTGTCCACTTTGTCAGTTTAACTTGCTAGGCCCCTCCCACTCTTACAAGTTCATATAATGAAGCCCATCCCGTTTCTATAAACATCATTAACCTTTTATTCATATCTTCTTCCCCACCCGCTGTCAACTGAGCACTCAGTTTTATCCTCTATCTAGTTTACTTTTAAAATCTTGATTTATTACAAGCACATAGTACTGCTCTCCATAGGAGATGTAAACAGATAACTCAGAATGCACAAACATTGTTAAAAAAATAACAAAACTTACTGATTTAGTTTGATAAAGATAAAACTAGGTTTTAACTTGTGCATTGTACATTAGTCACCTAGGAAATGTGCAAAATATGTTGTAATGATTCAATGAATTTTCTGCCAGTGTGCAATAAATGCGCATTTTGTTTTATCTGTTTTTCAGAGCACTATATACCAATCCAATAGGCAATATTAAATGTATATCTGAATGAGGTATTGCGTCTCTGCCTTTAAGGCCTGAGATATAGTTGAAAAGGGTCCTTCGATCAGAATGTTAAATAAATAAATACATACATACACACAAATAAATAAATAAAACATGTATATGCATTTTTTATTTTTTAGTAAGAATAATCTTCACTTAGACTAGGAATATAGGTCCTGCATTGTCTAGTGTTCAAAGATTTGAACATTTAGTTACATCAGACAATGTAGGAATTGCCAAATACTCTTTTGGAAAGGTCATTCATTGTTGACTAGACCTTTCATAACTACTGGATGTGTAAATCTATTCAAAATCATATGATTTAAGAAAAAGCACCCACCTGTGAAGATACAGATACACACCTTCGCCTACTTGGTGCTGCAGAATACACCTGTAAAAGCTTCATCTGTACAACATGAAACCATGAGTTTAGCAGATCTGGAAGCACATATACATAAAGCATTGCAAAGCCTTCTCACTAACCAAAATAAATCCCAGACATATAGTCACCTTAGCATGGAAGTAGATACCTCATTAAAACAAAACACATGTGGTTAAAACTGAACCAAATTTGACAAAGAAGCCCATCAGCCCATACTGTGACCCAGCAACCCTAAAATCATATTGACCACTGATGCCTCAGTTATGTGGAGATGGCACACATATATAACTGGACTTTAGAATCTCTATTGGCAACCAAACTTTTGATATGGCCATTGTTCTGATCAGAGTCAATAATCAATGGATTCCTAACTCTTGGATATAAACATCATAGTAAACCTGGGAAACTCAAATCTGCTTATTGAAACCTTCAATCATTTCATAGCATAATGCTACAGCTCTAGTCTGAAAAACACTATAGTACTAAATGCTACTATCCAGAATTATTTAAAGATACTACGTGTTACTTTTCTGTTGCTGTGAAGTGGAATAGAAAATATATGAGCTATAGTTTGGAAACGTCTTAGATGTCACTTTTAGGGGATGCTGTAAGAGATGACAGGAGCAAAGGATGTCATCCTGGGCACCAGACTCAACTTCTACACTTCTGAGCACACTTGCATATTCACTGTGACTTGTATCCATTCCACACAATCACCTAAAATACTCATCACCAGCATAGCCTCAGTGTGCACATGAGAGTGTGGTGTTAACCAATAACAATCCTCTGCATAACTACATGACATCTTTGAAAAAAAATGCACGCCTACCATACCTTCCTTTTCATCACCATCCATCCATCTCTTCTTCACTAACACATTGCATACAACTTCTGATTTTTAAGAAGCATATTATAAATCTGATTTGTTCTACACCTCCTGAGCCTCCCATGGTGCTATTACTAACCCACACTTCCATAAATTACAATCCTATACAATTCAATGGGCCATATCTACTTACGCAAAACAAATGCAACTCCCAATTCCATTCCATACTTGTGAATAAACTCTTAAACATGACCTTCTCTCATGTCCACAGCCCCTCACCTTAACCAATGCCCAACATGAGTAACTGTTCTGCACAGTGTTGTCCACAACTCAAAACGCTCTCACTCTCCTCATTCCTTTACATCTTACCCATCTAGTGTTATGAACCACAAATGTGAAATCCATATATCATGCACTAGTCATACACCTCTGAGTCCTAATCCAATCTTGAGTCACCTCTTGCAAAAGTTACCCTACATCCAACTTAGGCATCACCCTCATCCAGCCAGCACTCTGTCTGCCTAGATATTTGAATTAGTCTTCCTATCTGTCTCATGATAAATAACCCCAATCTCATGACCATCCATGTTTGCACATCACAGCATACATTTCTGTAGCGCTCTATCATCAAACTACACCACAAGAGCAGTCAGGTCTCTCGAGAAACAATATTTAATGTTCTTATTACTGTATCACAATCAATGAATACTGAAAAATGTGTCCTGATCCAAAGATAGCTCATCCCTAGGTTGTATCCTTTCATATCACTCAAGACCTCAATGCTCTAAAAGCTTCAGTAAGTCTCCTTCAGCTACATTATGTTTTCTACAAATGTCTGTCTCTTCAGAGTGTGTGCTTTCAAAATGTTCCTGACCTTCTCAACATCTTCTGATTAGACATAATGAAAACATCATTCTGGTCTTCCTCAAACAATGAACTTATCTGGAAATTCCTTCCTTCCTTGAGAGTCATGTTAAAATTTATATCTAACACCATGCAGCACACACTTACTTATCTGCCTCCTTGAGCCTAAATTTTCTTTGCCAGTAGAGATTACTATACCCCTCAATATCAAATGACTTCATATCATCTACCAGACTTCATCTTCTTTACTGCCTGATTAGAATATGACATCAGACATACATCACAAATAGAGTCATCATATAACTAAAATTAATTATGCCCACCAGTGCTTTTACCTAAAGCTTCCTGATTGTCCGATCACTTCTATCAGGTTTTGGCACCTACTTTCTGCTAACCTGTGAACTATACACTTACCAACATATTTAGAAGATTATCTCACCTCATTTACTCCATAAAGACATAATATTTATTTTATTTATTTTACATTTTTTGACCGGGAATGCCCAACTGGAATGAGGTTCATTTATAGCAGAGGCCCGGGGATAAAAGCTGCACATTAATTAAACAATAATTGCAAAAGGTCATAAGATAAGCAAAAAACACACAAGAAATAATACATTTGTTTTACAGGAAGCAATATCATCTTAGCATCTGCCTGCAAGAAAAACACCACCATACCCCAGGTGATCACTAACATCACCTGACAAGTTGTTACTAACTCATCCATTCATGGAGATCACAGTATCACCCAAAAAAATGGCTACCCATAAAACAAAGATCTAACCTATATTAGGATTCCCAGCTCAACAGACTTTTACTCCCCTTGAGGCTAAACTTCATGAGAAAATATCATCATACAATGTGAGACAGTACTCACAAGCCACACAAACTCTCATTACCGGAAGAACCAAACTGCACACCACTGTACATGCTCTGTCACACCAACTCTCGTTATCCCTAGACCCAAACTCCACAACACTGCACATGCTCTGCACACCAACTCTCATTACCTCTACACCCAAACTCCACAACACTGCACATACTCTGTCACACCAACTCTCATTACCCCTAGACCCAAACTCCACATCACTGCATATGCTCTGTAACACAAACATGCATTAACCCTAGAACCAAACCCAGCAGCACTGCACATGCTCTGTCACATCAACTCTCATTACCCCTAGACCCAAATTCCAAAGCACAGCACATGCTCTATCATACCAACTCTCATTACTACAAGAACCAAACTCCACAGCACTGTGCATGCTCTGTCACACCAACTCTCATTACCCCTAGACCCAAATTCCATAGCACAGCACATGCTCTGTCACACCAACTCTCATTACTTCTAGAACCAAACTCCAAAACACTGCACATGCTCTGTCACACCAGCTCTTGTTACCCCTAGAACTAAACTGCACAGCACTGTACATGTTCTGTCACACCAACTCTCATTACCACAAGACCCAAATTCCACAGCACAGGACAGCACATGCTCTATTGCAGCAACTCTCATTATGCCTTGAACTAAACTGCACAGCACTGCACATGCTCTGTCACACCAACTCCAATCACCCCTAGAACCAAACTCCAGAGCACTGTACATGCTATGTCACACCAACTCTCATTATCCCTAGAAGCAAACTCCACTACACTGCACATCTTCTGTCACATCAACTCTCATTACTCTAAGACCCAAATTCCAAAGCATAGCACATGCTCTGTCACACTAACTCTCATTACCCCTAGAACTAAACTCCACAGCACTGTATATGTTCTGTCACACCAACTCTCATTACCACAAGACCCAAATTCCACAGCACAGGACAGCACATGCTCTATTGCAGCAACTCTCATTATGCCTAGAACTAAACTGCACAGCACTGCACATGCTCTGTCACACCAACTCCAATCACCCCTAGAACCAAACTCCAGAGCACTGTACATGCTCTGTCATACCAACTCTCATTACCCCTAGAACCAAACTCCACACCACTGTAAATGCTCTCTCACACCAACTCTCATTACTCCTAGAACCAAACTCAACAACACTGCACATGCTCTGTCACAACAACTTTCATTAACCCTAGAACCAAACTCCACAGTGCTGTACATGTTCTGTCACACCAACTCTCATTACCCCAAGACCCAAAATCCAAAGCACAGCACAGCACATGCTCTGTTGCACCAACTCTCATTATGCCTAGAACTAAACTGCACAGCACTGCACATGCTCTGTCACACCAGCTCTCCTTACCCCTAGAAGCAAACTCCACAGGAATGGCCACGGTCTGTCACACCAACTCTCTTTACCCCTAGAAGCAAACTCAACAACACTGCACATGCTCTGTCACAACAACTTTCATTAACCCTAGAACCAAACTCCACAGTGCTGTACATGTTCTGTTACACCAACTCTTGTTACCCCAAGACCCAAAATCCGAAGCACAGCACAGCACATGCTCTGGTGCACCAACTCTCATTATGCCTAGAACTCATAACCCATGGAACCAAACCCCACAGCACTGCCCATGCTCTGCCACACCAACTCTCATTACCCCAAGACCTAAATTGCACAGCACTGCACATGCTCTGTCATGCCAACTCTCATTATCCCTAGAACCAAACCCCACAGCACTGCACATGCTCAGTAACACCAACTCTCACTACCCCGAGAACCAAACTCCACAGCACTGCACATGCTCTGTCACACCAGCTCTCATTACCCTTAGAACCAAATTCCACAGCACTGCACATGCTCTGTCATGCCAACTCTCAGTACCCCTAGAACAAACTCCACAGCATTGTGCATGCTCTGTCACACCAACACTCATTACCCCTAGAACCAAACTCCACAGCACTGTACATGTTCTGTCATACCAACTCTCATTACCCCAAGACCTAAATTGCACAGCACTGCACATGCTCTGTCATGCCAACTCTCAGTACCCCTAGAACCAAACTCCACAGCAACGGCCATGATCTGTCACACCCACTCTCATTACCCCTAAAAACAAACTTCACAGCACTGCACTTGCTCTGTGACATCAACTCTTATTTCCCCTAGAAGCAAACTCCACAGCACTGTGCATGCTCTGTCACACCACCTCTCATTACCCCTAGAACAAAACTCCACAGCATTGCACATGCTCTGTCACACCCACTCTCATTACCCCTAGAACCAAACTCCACAACACTTTACATGCTCTGTCACACCAACTGTCATTACTCCTAGCATCAAACTCCACAGCACTGCACATGCTCTGTCATACCAACTCTCATTAACCCAGAACCAAACTCCATACACTGCACATGCTCTGTCACATCAACTCGCATTACCCCTAGAACCAAACTCCACAGCACTGTACATGCTCTGTCACACCAACTCTCATTACCTTTAGAGCCAAACTCCACAGCACTGCACATGCTCTGTCACACCAACTATCATTACCTTTAGAAGCAAACTCCACAGCACTGCACATGCTCTCTCACACCAACTATCATTACCTTTAGAACCAACCCCCACAGCACTGCCCATGTTATGTCATACAAACTGTCATTACCCCTAGAAACAAACCCCACAGCACTGCACATGCTCTGTGACATTGACTCTCATTACCCTAGAACCAAACTGCACAGCACTGCACATGCTCTGTCACACCACCTCTCGTTATCTTTAGAAACATCCTCCCACAGCACTGCACATGCTCTGTCACACCACCTCTCATTATCTTTAGAACCATCCTCCCACAGCACTGCACATGCTCTGTCACACCACCTCTCGTTATCTTTAGAACCATCCTCCCACAGCACTGCACATGCTCTGTCACACCACCTCTCGTTATCTTTAGAACCATCCTCCCACAGCACTGCACATGCTCTGTCACACCACCTCTCGTTATCTTTAGAACCATCCTCCCACAGCACTGCACATGCTCTGTCACACCACCTCTCGTTATCTTTAGAACCATCCTCCCACAGCACTGCACATGCTCTGTCACACCACCTCTCGTTATCTTTAGAACCATCCTCCCACAGCACTGCCCATGCTTTCTCCTCTTTGGAAAGCTCTCCTCATTGACATTAAGGAAACCAACCATCAGAATGCAAGTCAAAACGCACCTTTTTATCCAAGCTAACATAGGACATGACACCTAACACATTATTCCTGTATCTTTTTCACTCGTTTTTCCTTTCACAAAATTACTCTAACCTGACCTACTTTAGAAACTAATGTAAATATTGTATATTATACTCTGTACTCTGCTTGTTTACTATTAAATACATGTTCTGTTTTTCTTTGTATTTAATTTTAACTATTCTATCATTGTTTATACTTCTGTCGTTTTTGTTTGTGAAATGTATTGTATTTCACTGAGCTGGGCCTGAAATCGGTCAGTATACCATTCCACAAAAATATGAATAAATAAATAAGTAAATAAATAAAATATAATTTAAATTAGATTATTGGTTATCGCACTTAAGGAAGGCTTTGCTTATTGATAAGCCCTGCATATAAAATGCAGACAAGGAACTTATCATTCTGGTACTTGTAAGTCATATGTACCAAAACAGCAAAATAAAAAAAAGACATAGATTAATGCAAAATATCTACGTCTTCACATCACTGACACAAAGTACATGGTTCACTCCTGACCTCCTGTCATTGTATGTGTTTGTACATTCTCTCTATGTCTGTGTGGGGATCCTCCCACTTCCCAGAAACATGCCTGGTATTTCCCTATCAATGACAGAAGGTGCTGTCTTCATATCCAGCCCTCTTAATTACTAGTTAAACTAGAGAGGAATGCCATCAGAGTACACCCAGGTCACATTGGTTCAGTCACATGTGCAGGAAAGCAGAAAATGATTGCGTGAACAGGATTAAGGAAAGACAGGAAGTAGATATGAGGAAAGGAGGATGTCAAACAAAGAGATGTATGGATTGCATGAAAGAAGACTTGTGACAGTCTGGCATGACCATCAACGAAGGTAGAAGAGCATGAACTGAACCACAAGATGTGACAATCTTTGATGTGACACCCTTACCCCACATTCCATATGGTGCTGCTGCTGCTACATATGACTAATTTTTGTTGCAACAATGTCTCTTACTGTTTCATAGTTAGATCATGAGGGGATATAGTGTGGCCTGAAAAAGAAACAAAAATAGACACATTAAAAGTAGTAGCTTAGATAAAACAGCCAGATATATTTTTTGTTATTATTTCGGAAGAAAAGTATATTTTAAGCACTCATACTGTGGTGCTGGAAATAATATTTCCTCTAGGTAAGTTATGTTATTGCTATCCATTGCAGTCAAGTATACTGTATTTAATAATAGCGTTATGAGGCATCCAGTGGCTGAATTGTTGCAATGTGAATTTCATGTTGAAGTCGGAATAATTTTTGGCATTACTGATTTGTTATTCATTTGTATTGTCCTCAAGATTATAGACACACAAGCATTGCGCAGGAAACATTGATTGTAAAGCACATATTTGAAACAATGTCCTACCTGGATTAATTATTAGGGCAATACAGAAGGACTTGCAAGATGTTGGAGAACCCTTTAGTTTGCTTAAAGCAAACTTTATAATACCATTTTTAACAATATTTGCATTTCTGCCATAGATTTAAAACTAAGTATAAGGGTTTTGAAAACCGGATTGTTACCATTAGGGACTGAGCAGTCTGGTATGATATAGTGATTAGATGTCTATTCATTTGCAGGCAAATCAAAGACAGTAAACACTACTGTGAGGTCTATACTGTAATGATTGTGGAATAACAAGAAGTCTGCAGGAAGGACAACAGGAGAAGGAAGGGTTACACCCATGTGATGGCACCAGACTTTACTGAAAGAGGGCATGGCTCTTTCCAGGACAGAACTGATTGAAATCTCGGACCAATGCCTCTTCTCTCAAGGCATTTGAATCATTAGTGTCTCTGCACCAGAGAGTAGTAAAAATAGAAACATGACACGAGAGCAGGCTTCATTTAGATGGACTAATGAACCAGAAGTGCTTCCCTGGGAGATGGACACTTTGGCTAACTGACTTTCATGGAAATGGACAACATAGTGAAAATCACAGCTGTCAACTATATCGGGCAGTTCTTGCATTGTTATATTTAATTAACTGGGTGATGTGCCTCCACTGAAAATGGACCTGTGTCCAGTGGACTATCCCGGTTAACAAATGTAAAATAAATTAATAAATAAATAAATGAATGTGCAAATTCCTTAAACTGGTTGTTGCAGTGGACCACAGCCCTCTTTACAAATGCCAGGATTCTACCATGCTGAGAAAAAGCAGTTCTGATGAGAAGTATTTTTCAAGGCAGGTGGGGTGGGTTTGAAGAAGCCATTTGTCCCAGGACTGTTTGTCTTCATGCATACCTTGATGCAACTCTAACACTTTTGTTCTATGAGGAATATATCAACCATGGAGAGTAAGGAGTATACAGAACACCCGCATACAGGAGACCCACAGGATAATAACATCAGCTTCCATGGAAGAAAGCCTCTTCTTTTGGAGAAGTCCTTATCTAGAATGGTAGAACTATGGGTGAAGTTGTACAGACAGGCTTTATGTAAAGTATCATGGCCAGAATCTACAAAGTAGCAATTCCTCAGGATTATAATAAACCCTCACATTGTGCAGTAGATATTGATTGTGTAGTCCATATATGGAACAGTGACCTAATTGAATTCAATATTACAGCATTGCAGAAGGACTTCCAAGATGTTCGACCAGTCTTTAGCAAGGAATGAATGCAGTGACATTGTCAGATGTCCTGCCTCTACATTATAAGAACAATGCTAGCAGCCTCCCTCAGAAGGCTTACCAATTGCCGCAAAGTTCAGGACCTTGGAGATTTATAAAGAGGGGTACAGAGCTGGATTGACATGATAACATATGCTAGACTAAGGGATTATGCACTTTCATAGCTGCTAGTTTAGCTATATCATTAACTGGTATTTATTTAGACAGTTGAGCAGATTGAGACAACCAGGAAGTATTGCCCCCCCCCACAAAAATATCAAAGCAGTCAATGAATATTCAGTTGGAACATGTACAATAATCTTATGCATGTAATGAGGAAAGAAGCAGTGATGACATATGCTTTAATAATTAAAAAAAGTACAGCAAAACAACTGGAAAATGGTTATCAGTATCTACAACCGGAGTTAAAAATCATGGAATATAGGAAGTGATAGTACAAGAGTGGAACAATGCATTTCATAATTGTGTGGTAACAGCGGTGGTATAATGCCAGAAAGAGAAAATAATTCCTGATATGTAAATAGGACCAGAATAAATAATGCTGGAATCCGTAAATCGCCCATATACAATGGAAGAGATCAAGGCACCAGAATATGCGAGCAAACATAAAAGGAGCCCTAAAAAACCCATAGTTTTCTTGTTTTCTAAAATATGTAGATAGGAGAATAAGTCAAACATGAAATAGAAAGCAGTTTTGAAATGAAAGATCACTCACAGGATGCTTTTACATTCCCTTCACTATAAAGATATAAAAAAAAAAAAAAAATGAAAGAAAACTAAGGGGTCAGTCTTCGGCAGAGAGAGAATTTGAAAAAAATGCTAAATATCACAGAAAAGCTACATTTTAGGGTGCCAAACCTCAGAGAGCAGTGTAATATGTCAGGCGTTTTAATGTTTCATTGACCCACCATTTGATCAGTTTCAGCAAAAATATTTTAAACGGTCTTTGTCTAACCTGTAATGAATAAAAACGTGATGGGAAAGTATAAATTAAGTAAAACTGAGGGAAACAGTTACAGCAATGAGAAAAGGATGAATCTAAACAGAGGTAAATATTTAAAACATTTTGAAAGCATAACCAAAGTAAACAATGTAGTGATTGCAGACCATAAAACAGATGACTGCTTGACTGAAAGCAATGACAAAAAGCAGATCTGTTAATTCAGCTCAGTTTCTTTTTCTCAACAGACAAAGAAGAAGAGAAAAAAACAAAAACTAATAGCAGTAGTCCCTTGACTATGGAACTGCTCTTAGTTCTTTTAAGTAGTAAAAGTAGTCTGAACTAGAGGTAGAAACAAACAAACAAATAATACTGAATGGTCCTCAAGACAGTATGGCCTTAGAAGGATTCATCACAGACTTCTTACAGTATTTCTTGCATTGATAACACCACAGACTAACATTTTTTACTAAACCTTGGGACAGTAAGGTGTATGATTACTGAAAACTACAGAGCTGCCCATTTTAATCTCAGTTTCAGAGGCAATTGTTGAATTATGACCTCATCTGTAAGGGAAATCATGGAGTCAAGGAATCATAGTTTAAAAAAGAAGTTTGAAATATATGAAAAAATGTGCTGTGCAATGTCCAAGATATTACTGAATCACACAGTAAGGGTTATGGCAAACAACTCTATTGGCCTTTAGTAGGAATCCAACACACTGGATCACAAAACAGCAGTGTGTGTGTGCGTGTGTGTGTGTGTGTGTGTGTGTGTGTGTGTGTGTGTGTGTGTGTATATGTGTGCGCGTGCGCGCGTGCGTGGTGTGTGTGTGTGTGTGTGTGTGAGTGGCTTACATAACCTTTTGTATTGCATATTATGGTACAGTATTGCAGTAGTTAATGTTGTCACTTCAAAGCAAGATGTTCACTGGTCTGATTTTTGGCTGGGGTGCCTTCTGTGTGGAGTCTGCATGTCCTCCCTGCATTTGTGTGGGTTTCCACTGGATTCTCTGGTTTCCTCCCACATTGCAAAGATATGCATCTGAAGCATTTCTCCCCAAGCCTCTGCTGAAAATAGGTTCTTTCCTAGTCGGACTTTCCCAGTCAAAAAAATATTAAATAAATAAAATATTTGACTTTTTGACTGATTTGGAGTAACTTGGATATACAACTGACTACTCAACTAAGCTAAAAAAAAAAAAAAAAAAGCAGGTGTTTGTTGCAAGTGGAATTTTTATTAAATGACAAGTAAATTGATAGCAGTGAGTGGTATGTCACTGGGTTATTCATTTATAATCAGTGACATACCGTTGGGTTCAGTAGTATACAATCAGTGGCATACCATTGGGTTCAGTGGTATACAATCAGTGGCATGCCATTGGGTTCAGTGGTATACAATCAGTGGCATACCATTGGGTTCAGTGGTATACAATCAGTGGCATACCATTGGTTCAGTGGTGTATAACCAGTGGCATACCATTAGGTATGGCGTTTATAGTTAATGACATTGCATTTGTTCTGTGATTCATAATGAGTGCTATTCCATTGGGTTAGTGGTTTATAATCAGTGGTATATCATTGGGTCAGTGAGTTGTAGTCATTGGCATACCCATTGGTTCTGTGAATCAAAATCAGACGCATACCACTGGGTCAGTGTTTTTGCCAGGCTTTTTCACAGTCTACAACCTGTCCTTGCTGAAGACTCAGATGAAAAAAAAAACAGTTTACTTGGTTTCTCAAAAACAAGGAGTGAAAACTGATATAAAAAATAAATATAAATGGGATGAGATGACATTTGCCAAAACTAGATGAGTGAGAAAAAACATGGCAGCCTAAGTTCTATTAAAAATGCAAACTAAAGCATTTTGGAAGCAAAAACTCAGAAAAGAGTTATGACGGAAGGAAGAGGGCCTGCAGATAGGAACTACATACAAAAAAAATGACCACAGCACAGCCATGTCATAGGATGTAAAAGTTGACAATTATTGTGAGAAAATAGCAAATAAATGAGTGTTACATCCTATAGTGGTTTGAAGAAACACTACCAATGGAAAAGGCGACACTCATATTGCTCTACACATATCACACTCGAATGTACACAGAGTACAGAACACGGTTCTGGAAATCTTATCACCATGATAATATGAAGAGTACATCAGCCACATAAAAAGCCATGTATAAAGAAAGACTAAACAACAAGCAGCTTTCCTAACTTTTAATCGGAAGATGCTACTTCAATCAGTATTTTATCATCCAGAGAGACTCAAAGGTCCTTAACAGTGACGGTATGAAATAATGGCAACAGAACATTGAACTGTGAAGGAAAAGAAACAAAGTTGCAACATACAGGATGACCAGCACTAAGGCTGAAGTACATAAATGCAGGAGGGCTCTGCCAGATGCTCAGTAACAAAGGGAGTGCTAAGGGATGCAGCACTGCTGGTTCAAGTCTGCCCGTCGGCACTTTATTTTACTTTAGATGCAGTTCATTCCAGTTCAGTATCATGATTGTACACTATTTATTTATTTATCTAAGGTATATAGTTAGAGGTTTCAGGTTTATAGTTAATAGTTTTGTGCTACATGTGAGGATATAACTATCAGAGTGTATGCCTGTATCACCCTTCCTCCAAGTCAAAACACATACTACAAGGCTTCTTTCACCTTAAGAAGCCTGGATAACTATAAGCCATCAGGCGCTTCCCTTTGTATTGATGTTCTTGTTTTGTTATTTCAGACTCATGCCAATATGGACATTAAACTTCTGAATGATGACATGCTGATCAAAGTAATGTGCTTCAATCTAAAGTTAGAAAGTCCAACAAGTATTTTCATAGTATGTACAGTCATCATGAAATGCTATATGGTGAGGGCAAGAAAGACATATTTAAGTATCTCAAATGAAACCACAGGCATCAAGTAGTCAATACATTTTAGTGGAGGAAATATCTGAGAACAATATGGTGCATTTAAAGAATACAGGATGGGCAGTTCAAAACCGATATTATGAAGTATTGTTTAACATAAAAAGGTGGCGGTTCATTGCAAATAAAAGTTTTCTAGAAGAAGTAATAGGGATAAAATTAGTGCATGAATTCAAGCATGCATGATAAAATCATAAGGCCTTTATTCTGAGCATAGTTTTGTGAGAAACATCAGTTTAATATGACTTGCAGCTAATGAAGGAAATTGAGAACAGATTAGGTGTTGTGCTCCAGTTCAGCAACTAAAATCTAAGTCTCCTGGCTTCCCTGCTTTACCTTGAAACTTTCCTCAGAACAGTAAAAATCACAGGCTATTAGTCAGTAAAGGAAAATGCTAGGATGAAACAGTTGCCAGATATGTTCTGTCTCTTAGAAAAGAAAATTACTTGATTCAACAGTTAATGTCTGTAAGAGCAAGAACGTGCTTTTAAAAGGTATTTTTTGCTGAGCACCTGAAGCTTACTATGCTGTAAGACTACATAAGCAGAAATGATATAATTTATTAGAGCTGCACAGCAGGTTTCTCTATGTTGTAAAGACAAAAGCAGCACCATCAATCGGAGTCCAAAGTATCCCCTTACAGGAGTACGGTCATCGCATTTCCATTCCTTTATCTAAGTTTCCAGTAAAATCTCTTCATCTGATGTGAAAATAGCAGGTCTTTGTAGACTCCAGCATGCAGTACCTTCAATCTCTGATGAAAGTCAGGCATTAAAATACTTTTCCTAATGTTTAGGGTATTAACTATAATTACATAAAATCAATGCTGTCAAGTTTCTTATATATGTATTGTATTGTAGGGCTTCCATTATGGAAAGGTGAATACCTTCATAATATACTCAGCAGTTATGGAAAGCACTCATCTAAATAATTTAGACCAATATGTATTTGCTGTATGAGTTTACTTGAAACCTTGCAAGGAAGTGCAGGTAGAAATTTATTTTTCTGCCACCTGATCTCATTCTGCGCATAGAGCTGCTAAAGACATGCTGATGTCAATGCTGTGTATTAAAACAGATGCTAAATATTTTATGATTCAATATCTTACCTCCTTATGCAATGGAAAATATTTTGTATTCTTCTGCATCAACAAATTATAGAAAGAGTCAGAAAGAAAAGGATTGCCCATGTGTAAGGGTTATTCATACCATATTCATAACAGTGCAGTCCAACTCTGCATAAAACACTGTAGCCCATTAACAACGAATATGAGAATTTTGTTGGAATTATGTGTAATATATGGAAATCCTGACAAGGTGCCTTTTTCAGATTATTTAAACTGTTGTTCTTTAATTTTATTTTGTATAAATTAACATATGGCAGGAAACAGAACATAAACACTGGCATATAATGTTCTGCTTTAAGTATAGCAGTATAGCTTGAATGCATTATGAATTACTTACTAGAAGTTGGGAAGAGTGTAGCTCAGGGAATGCAAGACTGGAAAAGAAATAGAAAATACCACTGGGGCAATTATTCTATGAGGACTTTTTAAGTTACAGCTTGACGAGGAACTAATTCACCGACTGCAAGTGACCAGGAATTCTATCCAATGAAAAAATTAAATGTAAGCAATTTCTTGGGAGGTGGACAAGCCCCAGCCTGCATCCCCCTTTCCCAGACTTACTTATATCAACTCCAGGTTCGCTCAAACATAAAGAAGGGGAGATTTTCTCACCTTCTCTCTAGGAGTTACATTACTTACGGTAGTTATTTTCTATTTTAAACAAATGGCTGGGGAGTTCACATTCTATGAAATGAAATTGACCAGACAGATCCTTAGCCAATTTACACTCGACAAGAAGAAGATAAGCTATTGTGGCCATATAAGAGCATTGCTGGCAAAAGGTTGCATGCCCACACTAAAGTCCATATTTCAGAGACAGTTCTTGAATAGCAGAATCTACATCTGTGAAATAAATCATATATTCACACCCTGAGTGCAAGATATTATATATTCTTTGTCTTCTTCAGATGTATAACCCATATTCTTTAAATAATAAAATAGATCCGTATCATCCTGTGGGAGTAACTTCATGGCATAAATACATCTAAGCAAAATATTTAACATATGTTCATAGGTTCATAGGTTCATAGGTTGGTACTAGGCTATCAGCCCTAGGGCCTATACAAGCCTAGCCATAACAATTCCATGGCTATTTCTTCCCACATTATTTACTTTCCTGGACCCCTGTCTAGCAGGGCGACTGACGTGATCCCTGGGGTGAATTTCCTTTCTCCCATCCAAATGCCAAGGTTCCTCTTGAAGAGGTCCAAAGAGGCACTCTGCTTGACATGTATGGGCAATCTATTCCAGAGTCTGGGGAGTCTCTGGGTCAGGAACCTATCCCTCCAGCATGTTTTGTTTATTGTGATGACAAGGTTTAGATCCCTGGAGCATGTAGCTCTGAGGGATTGGGATTTCTTTAAGTGTAGCATGTCCAACAGCTCTGGGTTTGTCATGGCCTTGTATGTTAAGCAGAGATCGCCTCTGAGTAGACGATATGCGACAGAGTATAGCTGGAGTTTTTTAAGGCAGTCAGCGTAGGGCATCTGCTTTAGGCCTGTGATTCTTTTAGTGAGGTATTTCTGAGGCCTTTCCAGTTGTTGCAGATGTCTTGAGAGGTACATACCAAATGGGGCGTTGTATTCTATAATGGGTCTAATGAGGGATGAGTACAGTGGGACAATGACCTCCTTTTTTCTGGATGAAAAGCCCTTCGTGATGAGGTGTGCCACATAGAAGGATTTCCTGACTGTTGTGGCGATGTGGTTATCGAAGGTGAGACCACTGTCCACCTGTGTCCCTAAGTCTCTTATCACACTTTCTGTGTTTAGTGTACTGCCACCTATATGGTAATTCATGGATACATGTTTTTTCCCAAAGGGGATAACAATACATTTCTTGGCATTGAGCTTGAGCCCATGGCTCTGGCACCAAGCATCTGTTTCTGTAAGGCCCTTTTGTAGAGTATCCATATCATTTGGGGATTCAATAATGGCTCCCAGTTTGCAGTCATCTGCAAACTATGTTAGCCAGAGTCCCTTAGTGTTGACCTGTACTTCAGAGAAGTAGATGCCAAACAAGAGCTGCCCCAGGACTGAACCCTGAGGTACTCCACTTGTCACTTGTCTGGAGCTGGATTTGGAGTCGGCTACTTTTACAGTGTGGGTTCTATCAGTAAGCCATTTAGTAACCCATTGGGTGACATAGGGATTAATACCCAACTTAGTAAGTTTATCTATGATTCCAGAGTGGGGGATGGTGTCAAAGGCCTTGGCAAGGTCTAGATAGGCTGTGTGGACCACCTTACCCTTGTCCATGGCTCTGGAGACTGATTCAAAGAAGTCAATCAGGTTCAGGAGACAAGATCGGCCCTTCACAAACCCAAACTGGGTGGGGTCCAGTGTTTGAAGGTTGCCAATGTCTTTGTTTATAAGTTCCATTATAATACGCTCCATGGCCTTGCAGATAAGGCTTGTCAGACTGATGGGATGGTAGTTTCCAGGATCCAAGGTGGATCCCCCCCTTGTGGATTGGGATAACTGTAGCTCTGAGCCACTCAGTGGGCATGAAACCTGAGGTGAGGCTATGATTAAACATGACTCTTAGGTGAGGTGCCAGTTCATATTGTAGTTCATGTAGTACACAGCCCGGGATGTCATCTGGTCCCATGGATGCTGTATTCTTGGCTTTAGAGAGTGCGTTTTGTACCTGTGTGGCAGTTATTACTGGAATTTGGCAATCTTTCGGTATTGAGATGGGCCATTTAGGGGGTGAGAGGGGGGTGAAGTTGGCACTGAATCGATCTGCCAGGATATTGGCAATATCCTTTGGATCAGTATGTTTATTGCCATTCTGTTTTAGCTCAGAGCAGATCTGAGCATTGCCATTTAGATTCTTGACATAGTTATAGAATGCTTTGTGGTTGTCTTTGGAATCTTTGGCAATTTTATTTTCATAACTAGCTTTGGAGGATTTTATGAGGCATCTCAGTTTCTTACTGGAGGCTAGTAAGGGAGTTTTTTGCATCCTGGGATTTTCCTCTTTTCTGCAAAAGTTTCTTCCTTTTGTTGTAAAGTTTGTTTATGGCAGGGGACCACCAGATTGGCTTCCTTTTTTTGGATGAGAGCATTTTGGTTCTATTTGGGATGGCACGATTCATGCATGAGTGGATGTGCTCGTACAGTGCCTTAGTGTGGGATTCAGCAGTTGAACTTTCAGTTCCCGTCTGCATGGGTGTCATGAAGTTTGTCACTTCTGACTTGAGTAGCATGAAGTTGGCTTTGGAGAAGTTTTTATGGTGGTTTCTTTACTGGGGTGGGTGGGGTGGGATGTGGATGTTAAGGGTGATTAGCTTATGGTCAGACCTGACTAACGAGGGGTGACCATAGGTATGGAGCATTGATTTGCCATGTTGGTAATGACCAGGTCTAGGATATTGGAGCCCCTGGTGGGACTATGGATTAGTTGATCCAGGGCGTTGGAATTTATGAATTCCAAGAACCGCTAAGCAAAGGTGTTGGGACATGAGTAGTTTTCCCAGTTAATGGCAGGGTAGTTAAAATCACCCAGTATTAGGGTGTTTGGTTCTATCTTAATATTTTCCAGTATGTTTAAAAAGGTGTAGTGAGAATCTTGGGGTATGGTGGGGGATCTGTAGCAAGCTACAATTTGGATTGCAGTCTTACCTAGTGTTAGTTGCACTTGGAGAATTTCAGACACATTGTGTTGGCCAACTAGCCTGGTGGTGTGAATATCCTTGGTGAATATTAACACTCCTCCACCTTTAGTGTTTTGGTCCTGGTTTGGTGGCCGAAAAGTGTGGTAAGAGTTGTAGCCTGGTATTGCAGGGGTGCTCTCTGGAGCCTTAAACCAGGTCTCAGTTACTGCACAGATATCGATGTTCTCCATTTTTAGGAGTGCCTCGAGAGAGTGCATTTTGAGGTTTAGACTTCTAGCATTGAGTAGCATTACCTTCAGATTTTGCATGCTTGTACCTGTTACGGTGGTGGTTTTGTCCTTTGAAGTTTGCCTAAAAAAGGCACTATAGGGGTGGCAAGAGCCTTAGCCAGTAACCTGAATCCCAGGGGCGACAGGTGCAGACCATCTCTGGCAAAGCATCGTGGTCTGTCAATCATGTCATCCCAGGCAGACAGATACTGGATCCCCTTTGAATGACACCATAAGCTTAGCCAATTGTTGAAGTCAATCATTTTATCCTTATATTGTGGTATCATTCTGGGCGAAGGCAGGATGCTACTCAGGGCTAGGGTCATACCTGCCTGGGCCACATGATCCGAGAGCTCTTCCATGTCTCTTTTCATGTAGTCCAGGGAGGTACGTCTCAAGTCATTCACTCCAACATGGACAATGACAGAGTCATATTTGTACTTGTTGTGGAGTGACTTGAATGCATGCGTTATGTGGCGAATCCTGGCACCCGACAGGCAGCTGACTGTAATTTTCTCCTTATTCAACCTGGTGAGAGGGACATCAGTGTGCCGGACTATAGAGTCACCTATGACTAAAGTGTTAGGTACATTGTCTTGCCTTAGGGGCTGTTGCTGGGTGGCACACTGGTGTTGTGAACTATGTGACACATTGGTTGTGATTGGTGTTTGTTTGCGTTTCAGCTTTAGAGGTCTTTGTTGCTTGGGCAGGTTACAGTTAAGGCCTCTGCATATGTGGATTTAGTGTTGCTATATGTGAGTGTTGGTTTTGCGGGTTTAGAAGGGCTATGTGTTGCTTGAGGTGTAGTGTGGGTGTTAACCTTCTCCTCTTGACTGTTTAGCACAATCTTGGGTGGAGAGAGCTTTGCTTCCATTTTGGCTATGTAAGTGCATCTCTCACAGGTTGTAGTGTTGGGTGGTAGGAGGAGAGGGTTGTCTGTGTACATGAGGCAATTGCTGCATTGCCCCAGTATGCCCAGATTCACCAGGTGGACAGGAGAAATCACGGAAAGCTGACCCTTGGACATGCCTAGTTTGGGGCTTTTTTTTTTCTTTGTAAAGTACAGGAGCTGTTTCCTTAGCAAGGTACTTTGCAATTATAGGCTGTTTAGTGCCTACTATTAATTTCTCCTTATTAACAAGGAGAGTTCAGTGTTTGTATGAGTTTAAGGCTTCCTAGTGCTTTCCAGCAGGTATTAGAGAAAGTGCTAGTCACAGGGATGCTTAAAGGTAAGATTGAAAAGAATGCACTCTGCAGTGTGCACTAGAGAAGTTAGATGTGAAAGTAGGTAACTTGAGTTTTACCTGTTTAAAAAGTTAAGGTTTAGTGGAGAGTTACTATTTTTAAGACAGCAAGATGGACTGAAAGGGGTGGTCACTTTTGTATTTTGGTGCTATGAAATACTGAAGGATGGCAATAAATTTAAATAATTGAAGGGGTGGGATTTCAAAAATGATGATTTTGTGATTACTCACATAAGCCAGTGAAAGTAGAGAGAAATGAGATATATGGTCAGATTAACATAAGAGGCGGGCAACTAGAAAGACTGTGGTATTTAACAAGACAACTTAAATGGGTGAGAGGGTGGGAAAAAAATTCTGCCTGACTCAGAACAGAGAGAGCTGTGGTCTCTTTTGAAGTTTTAATATGCTGTTAAAACAGAATGCAAGCAAAACACAAGGTAAAGAAAACAAACTACAGTATTCAAAATATAGAAAGGCAATACAGAAATACAAAAAATAACAGCAAACTAACCTTTCCTTCACAGCAAAGTGTAGCAGAGTCTGGATGAGCCTTTCTGGTAAAGCGTATGTGTATGAAATGGTTTAGCAAATAGCTTAGAATTAGAATTGTGAGGGTGTGGCTCACCTTAGATAAGCATGTAGAGTGCAGGCAAGACCATTGTCTATTTATAATCCAGAAAGACAGACTCTGTCTTCAAAAGTTCAGTGCAGGTCCCCTTTATAAGAAGTGTGAGGATAATGACATTTCAAAACCAGGGTAGGAAGAGGAAATAGTTTTGGGTGGTAAGTAAATATGTAGACATGCAAATATGTAGGCAAGTTATTGTGAATTTTGTAAAACAATGTGACATATAGATGATTAAATGATAAAGCTTGCTTAAATAAATAAGTAATAAACACTGATTTTGTGACTCAAAATTAAAAGCAGTAATTTGATGAGACATTCTTAAGAGTAGTGTCCCTAACATATCTGGAGAAAAGTCACAGGATGATAGGAAATTTTCATTTTTATTTTTATGGAAAGAGCAAGTCCACCTATATGTAACATGTTGTTAGTTGCATCCTTTGTATTATGTTAAATATTACAATCCATTTTAAGGCTGGCTCATCTCAGGGTAAAGGTCATTGAATTTCCAGATCTATATCTTCCTTCATATCAAACACCATCTGACATAAATTTTTGTGCTGGTGTTCTACACAGACTAGTAGTAAAGTGTGGTATGTTTCTATGTAGCCTGAATCTATGTATATTGTAAACATTCCATCTCAGCACCTCAGCCAAAACCAGGACATCACAACTGAAGAAAAGACGAAATGTATCTTTAAGGTATACAACCGAAGACCACTATGTGGTCATTCTTCATGCATGTTGTATATTTGGGTCTATATTACATCAACGAACAATTAAATGTTCGAATCTGTAAAGGTCGAACTTTACAGACAGAACATTGAAATGTTCGAAAATGTTTAAAAATTAAAAAAAAAACCAAAAAACAAAATAACCAAAAAAAAAAAAAAACTAAAAGGTGTAAGCAGGGGAGCAAGCCCCCCTGCACCCTACATGTGGGGGCTGCACCCCCCCACACACACCCTACTTAAATATACCAACTCTAAGATTGCTTACAGTGTAGGAAATGGGAGATTTCCCATTTCCGCACTGTAGTGCACTGATGTGCGATCTCGGAGTTGGTATTTTTAAGTAGTGGGAGTTACGGGGGGCAGAGCCCCCATGGTGAGGATGCAGGGGGGCTTGCCCCCCTACTAAAACCCTTTTCTGTTACTTTTCTTTTGGTTTAATTTTATTTTATTACATCTTCGAACATTTAAGTGTTCGATCTCATAAGGTCGACCTTTAGAGAATCGAACATTTAATCATTCGTTGATGTAATATAGACCCATATATTTTAGAAGACAATCCCCTAATTTGTGGTCTGAATTAAAGCTGCAGATACATACAGAAACTCTTCATGGACTGGTCTCTCCACAATACTCCCTTATCATTTTGGGCATATTTGGGCCTGCTGCTTTCCTTGACTTTATTTCCCTACTGCTGGTCTTACTCAGACTGTGGTGTCTTTTTCTGCTTTCATGATAAACTATGTATGGGTTTTCATTTAAGACTTGCTAGATGTACTCCTTCCATATGCCTTTCTTGTTTCGTGGGATGGTGTCTGATGACTGCCTTCTTTATCTTTGTCTTTATTCTGGAACCTGATAGTGTTTCTGTGTGCCATCTGCTGAGTCACTTTCCAGAACCAGGTAGTAGAGCACCTCTGTCATCTAGTTCTTTGGTATTGCAACTGCTCATTTTTTTTGTTAGCCATCCAATGTTACTTCATATCATGGTCTTCCTTTTCTATATCCAACATTATCTTGCACGTCTTCTTTCTTTTTGTAATTTCCCGGGTTTCTGCATCCTATTTAATTAAAATGACTTCTTCATAAGTTCATAGGTGTGTACTAGGCTAACATCCCTGGAGCCTATATAAACCTAGCCAAAGAAGATTCCCTAGCATCATGCTGCCCAAAGTTAGTTCCCAGTGCCCCTGTCAAGCAAGGCCATTGAAGTGATCCCTGGGGTGAACTTCTTATTGCCCATCTACTCATCAAGATTTCTATTAAAGAGGGCCAGTAAAGTGCTCTGCTTGATGTGAATGGGAAGTTTGTTCCAGAGTATGGGAAGTCTCTGGGTAAGGAAGCTATCCCTCCAGCATGTTCTGTTTATTGTGGTAATCAGGTTTAGGTCCCTGGAGCATGTGGCATGGAGGGATTGGGATTTCTTTAGGTGTAGCATATCTAGCAGGTCTGGGTCAAACATGGCTTTGTAGGTCAAGCTGAGATTGCCTCTAAGTAGGCGATAAGAGACAGAGTATAGCTGGAGTTTTTTGAGTCTGTCCATTTAGGACATGTGTCTAAGGCCTAAGATCCTCTTAGTGAGGTATTTTTGTGGCCTTTCCAGTTTGTTGTAGGTGTCTAGTGAGGTACATACCAAATGGGTCATTGTATTCTATAATAGGTCTAATGAGGGATGAGTAGAGAGGGATTATGACCTCTTTCATCCTGGATGAGAAACCTTTTGTAATAAGATATGCCACATAGAAGGACTTTCTGACTACAGTGGCAATGTGGTTATCAAAGGAGAGGTTGCTGTCAACCTGTGTCCCCAGATCTCTTATCACACCTTCACTGTGTAGTAGACTAACGCCTATGTGGTAGTTCATGGGCACTGAATTTTTCCCAAAGGGAATAACAATGCACTTTTTGGCATTGAGCTTAAGGCCATGGTTCTGGCACCAGTCATTGGTGTCAGTAAGGCCTTTTTGTAGAATCTCTACATCAGTTCGTGAATCAATAATGGCTCCCAGTTTGCAATCATCTGTGAACTTGGTCAGCTGGAGTCCCTTTCTGTTGGCTTAAACTTCAGAGAAGTAGATGCCAAACAGGAGCGGACCTAGGACTGATCCCTGTTGGACACCACTTGTAACTGGTCGGCAATCAGATTTGGAGTCCGCTACTTTCACAGTGTGGGTTCTATCAGTGAGCCAGTTGGCAACCCATCTTATGACATAGGGGTTTATGCCTAGTTTAATGAGTCTATCTATGATTCCTGCATGAGGGATGGTGTCGAAGGCCTTGGCAAGATCTAGGTAGGTTGTGTGAACTACCTTGCCCTCATCCACAGCTCTGGTGCTGGACTCAAAGAAGTCTATCAGGGTGAGCAGGCATGGTCTACCTTTCACAAACCCAAACTGCATGGGGTCCAGAGTTTTGAGATTCCCTATGTCCTTATTTATAAGGTCCATGATGATGCATTCCATAGTCTTACACAGAAAACTCATCAGGCTAATGGAGCGGTAGTTCCCAGGGTCTGTAGCCACTCCCCCTTTGTGGAGTGGGATGACCATAGCAGTGCACCATTCAGTAGGAACAAAGCCTGAAATGAGACTGTGATTGAACAGGGTACTCAGGTGTGGTGCCAGTTCACTTTGTAATTCATGTACAACACAGTCAGGGATATTATCAGGTAACATGGAAGCTGTATTATTGACTTTAGACAGTGCGTTTTTTACCTGTGTAGACATAATAATAGGGACTTTGCATTCCTCAAGTATTGTTATAGGCCCTTTAGGGGGTGAAAGGGTGGTAAAGTTCGCACTGACCCTGTCGACAAATATGTTGGCAATATCAGTTGGTTCTATATATGTACTGCCATTGTGCTGACATAACTATAGCATGCCTTGTGGTTGTCTTTAGAATCTGCAGCAATTTTGTTTCTGTAGCTAGCTTTAGAGGATTTGATGAGGGATCTCAGTTTTTTGCTGAGGCTAACAAGGGAGTTTTTCCAGTCTTGGGACTTCACCCTTTTCTGCAACAGTTTTTTTCCTTCTGTTGTAGAGTTTGTTTATGGCGGGGAACCACCAGATTGGCTTCCTGTTTTTGGAGGAGAGCATCTTGGTTCTGTTTGGCATGGGCCGTTCCATGCACTTGTGTATGTGCTCATACAGTGCATTGGTATATGATTCAGTCATGCCCCTATTTTCCATTTGCATGGGTGTTGTGAAGTTAGCCATCTCTGTTTTTAGAAGTCCAAAATTGGCTTTGGAAAAGTTTTTACAGTGGTTTCCTTTGAAGGGGGATGAGAGTGGGATGTGGATATCCATGGTGATTAGCTTGTGGTCAGATCTGACCAGGGAGGAGTTAATTACTGGTGTAGAGCAACAGTTGCCCATGTTAGTAATGACCAGGTCAAGGATGTTTTTACCCCTGGTGGAGGTAAGAATGAGTTAGTCCAGGGCGTTGGCATTAATCAATTCCAAAAAATGTTGAGCAAGTTTGTTTGGTACATAAGTCATTTTCCCTGTTAATGGAGGGGTAGTTAAAGTCTTCCAGTATAAGGGTATTAGCTTGTACCCTAATATTTTCGTGTTTTTAGGAATGTGGAGTGGGAGTCTTGGGACATGGTGGGGGATCTATAGCAGACTACGACCTGGATTGCAGTTTTACCCAGTGTTAGTTGTACCTGAAGTATCTCTGATGTATTATGCTGGGCTACTAGTCTGAAGGTGTGCCTATCCTTTAGATTATGGAGACACCACTGCCTTTAGTGCTTCTGTCCAGGTTTAGGGGCCGAAAGGTGTGGTATGAATTATAGCCTGGTAGTGCTGGGGTGCTCTCTGGAGCCTTGATCTAGGTCTCGGTCGTTGGACAGATGTTGTTGTTCTCCATTTTAAGGAGTGCTTTGAGTGAGCGCATTTTGAGATTTAGACTTCTAGTGTTGAGTAGCATTACCCTCAATTTTTTTTTGCTTGTAGTTGTTATGGCGGTAATTTTGTCTTCAGGACATTGCCTAAAAAGGTACTATTTTGAGTAGCAAGAGCCTTGGCCAGTATTCAGAATCCCTGGGGTGACAGGTACAGGCCATCTCTGGCAAAGCATCGAGGTCTGTCAATCATGTCATCCCAGACAGACAGATACTGAATCCCCTTAGAATGACATCAGAAACTTAGCCAATTGTTGAAGTCAATCATTTTCTGCTTTTACTGTGGTATCATTCTGGGTGACGGTAGGATGCTACTCAGAGCTAGGGTCATAATTGCCTAGACTGCAAGA
>NC_056745.1:1505701127-1505898627 GCF_019279795.1 Protopterus annectens
CACAGGTAGTGTCATGTTTGGCATCCATTTTACTGTATGTGTGAGTCGGAAAGAGTTGTCAGTCCCTGGGTCCCTACAGTGTTAGTGTGTGTGCTATGCATTGCTTCTTTGCCAAGGATAGGGGCATACTCGGCACATCTCCATCTGCCTACAGGGGCAGGCTCAGGAAGTTCCTCCTTCGAGTCCTTCTGTGCCTGTGCTGGCCTTGGCAATTGTGGGGGCTGTGTGGCCTTGTCCCATGCTGTTCCTGCTGCCAGCTGTTTCTGCAGGACCGTATTGTTTAGCATGGCACATACTTTATTTTATTTATTTTTTTATTTTATTTTTCATTTGTTTACCGGGATAGTCTGACTGGATACATGTCCATTTTCAACTGAGGCCCGGATATAAAAGCACCACATAGACAAACTTACATAGATTACACAGAAGTTAGCAAACAATTATAAAAACAAAGTGATTATATGCAATGGCTTAGTAGTGTTCCCTAGTAGGGACTCACAATTCTCTTGGACAGACACAATTAAAAGTAAGATACCTCAGATTGGAAGCAGAGCTTGATGACTTTATAGGTTATGATAATTCCAGAATATGCTCTCAGTTTACAACTTAATCAGGTTTGGTACATGGGCTTGGCAATTCACTTTGAGATACTGTTTGAAGTGTTTTAGAAGAGACTTTTGGAGGATTGTAGGGTTATATAGTTTGGCAACAAATTCCAGATTTTGCCACTGAAGTTGGCAAACAGGGATTTACCAGCAGAATTATTAGCTTTGTGGGTTTGGACCAGTAGTTTATTAGCTGACCGTAGGGATCTCAGGTTGCTATATGGATTAATAATATTTTTAAGTGAGGGGGTATCCTCAGGGTGGTACAAAATTTTGGGCGCAATTAAGAGTTGATTGAATTGAATTAAGCTGGGCAGTTCTAGCCACTCTAGTTGTTTAAGGTTCTGGCAGTGGTGGGTTCTACAGGTGGAGCCAGTGGTGAATCTGGCAATATGAGTGTAGCTATGGGACAGCTTACCTACTTCGGATTTGTTGAGGTTTGAGAGTACAGGCGAGGCATATAAAAGAGTAGAGAGTAGGTGTGATCGGTGATTGCAGTCCTAGCCAGTGGTATTAAAATGTCTTGTTTCTATATAGTAATTAAAGCTTCTTATTGATGGTCTGTATGGTTTTGTTGACCTGTAGGTCAAATTTGAGATTATTGTCTATGATAACCCCTAGCAGTTTGCTGTGATGATCTGGGGAAATAGCGGTACCATTGTTAGATGTGACAGAGAATGAAAGTGTGGTAGATCTACTAGTGGGGGAGAAGAGTAGAAGTTTAGTTTTATTGGGGTTCAGAAGTAGGTGTTGGCTGGTGAGCCACTTCTCGATAGTGTTAAATGTATTTTGGGTTACGGTTTGCAGTTCGGATGGGGAGGTGACTGAGCAGATCAGAGTGGAATTATCTGCATATTGAATGCAGGTAGCTTTAGGGATAGCAGTTTGAAGGTTGTAGAGAAAAATAGAGAAGAGTAGTGGACCTAGTATGGTCCCTTGAGGGACACCAAGTGTGAGAGGTAGCTGGCTGGAGAGTTTGCCCTGCCATAGTACTGCCTGTTGTCTACCAGTCAGGTAAGACTGGAACCACGGGATAGCAGGGCTTGTTGAGGGAAATGATTTTAATGAAAGAATGAGAAGTTCATGGTTGACCATGTCAAAGGCTTTTGATAGGTCAAGAAAGAGAGCAGAGGGTAGCCTATTGTCATTCCTGTTTTGGTTTATGGCAGTAGTAAAGGAAATGAGGGCTGAGGTGGTACTGTGGTGTGGCCCGAAACCATGATGGGAGTTGGATAGTAAGTTATTCTGTGTAAGGTATTGCATTAGTTACTTGGTGTGGCCTGAAGCCATGCTGGGAGTTGGATAGTAAGTTATTCTGTGTAAGGTATTGCATTAGTTACTTGGTGTGGCCTGAAACCATGCTGGGAGTTGGATAGTAAGTTATTCTGTGTAAGGTATTGCATTAGTTACTTGGTGTGGCCTGAAGCCATGCTGGGAGTTGGATAGTAAGTTATTCTGTGTAAGGTATTGCATTAGTTACTTGGTGTGGCCTGAAACCATGCTGGGAGTTGGATAGTAAGTTATTCTGTGTAAGGTATTGCATTAGTTACTTGTGTACATATTTCAACATTATTTTGGATAATGGGGAAAGAATAGCAATTCGTCTATAGTTGGATATGTCTGAGGAGCTACCGCCTTTATGGAGTGGGATGACATGAAATATTTTCCAGAGGGACGGAATAGCGTTTTCAGATAAGATTCTGTTGATGAGGATAAATATGGGATATGCAATACCATCTGCAGCTATTTTTAGGTACTCTGCAGGGAGGAGTTCAGCAGTGAGGGTGGTAGGTTTTAGTTTTTTTAGAAGTGTTTTGATAAAACTAGTGGATATTAGTTGGAAGCTTCATTTGGGGTGATTACTGGGTAGATTAGGCATGTGGTTTAATTTAGAGGAGATTAGTTGATTTGCTAGGGATTGGATTGTTTCAGTGAAAAAGTTATTAAAGGCACTAGTTATGGTCTCTGGGGAACTATGGGTACAGTTAGCCGGGGTTGGGATGGTGGAATGACCTGGATTATTTAAGCCTGCCCAGAACTTTTGAGGGATGTTATGGTGTTTTTGTAGGAGATTTTGGTAGAAGCTTTTTTATCCATATATTAAAATAAATTTTTTGTATCATTCTTGAGTTGACAATATTTTAGATGGTCAAGTGAGGCTTTAGTTGTTCTCCAGCTGGTCCAGGCTCTGTTTCTAGTTTTGATTTTAGCTTTGGTATCTTTTGTGAGCCATGGTGCTGTATTTGATCTAGTTTTTATTGTACGTGCTGGAGCATGGGAATCAAGGATACTTAGGAATTTAGTGTTAAAGTGATCTACGGCCTCCTCTAATGTTAGATTTTTTAGTTTTGACCAGTCAACTGCTTTTAATTTGTTTTGAAATATAGCAGTGTCAAAGTTTTTCCTGTATCTGTTTTATATTTGGCCTGGTCAGGGTTTCCTGCCTTATGTTTTATGATAAAGGTTAGACAATGGTCGCTGAGGTCATCGGGGAGAGTACCAGCTGTGTACAGCTTAGGTTGGTTATTAACTAGGATCCAGTCTAGGATACTTTCCCTGTTGGTTGGTTTGTTTATCCTAGTGGGAGAGGTCATGGTCTGTTTAAACCCAGATAAGTTTATATGGGTGGGGGGGTTGGAGGAGCAAGGGTGCCAGTCGGTGTTAAAGTCACCAAGAACTATGGTTTCTTGGGGATAGATAGTGGATAACCAGTAAAGGATATCTTCTATGGTATTTAGGTTGTTGCCTGGTGGAATGTATGCACAGACAATGTTCAAGTGTTTGTTTTGGTTAATCTGTAGCTTGGTTATGAGGAGTTCCACTTTATTGAATTGGGGAGGTTGAATGGTGTCTCTATTAATGGTTAGAGTATTTTTGTAAAGGACTGCTATCTCACCTCCTTTCCTTGTAGCACGGTCTACTATGACCATTTGTATACATGTAGCTGGACAGTACTGCAAG
Organism: Protopterus annectens; assembly: GCF_019279795.1. Classification (NCBI taxonomy): domain Eukaryota; kingdom Metazoa; phylum Chordata; order Ceratodontiformes; family Protopteridae; genus Protopterus; species Protopterus annectens. The sequence goes on from NC_056745.1 coordinate 1,505,704,694, forward strand.
GCTCCACCGGATATATCAAGGCAGCAGAACCATGACTTGAGCATCCCAAACACACTCTCTATAATGATCCTGGTTTGTGCGTGTGCCTTATTATGGCATTCCTGTTCAGGTGTGTGTGCATTTCTGATGGGTGTCATCAGCCATGGCTCCACTGTACAGCCAGCATCTCCCACTAGATGGCCATATGGGATACCCCCCTTGGCAAACCCCTGATACAGCTGTGAGGAATGCCAGATGTGGGAGTCGTGATAGCTTCCAGGGCTGCCAGCACACATGTTCATGATAATGCCCTTGGCATCACACACAACCTGGCAGTTGATGGAGGTGAAGCCCTTTCAGTTTAGGTAGACCCTACCCCGCTCACTGGGTGGTACCTTGATGAGGATGTGCATGCAGTCTATAGCACCAACTACCTCGGGGTATTCTGCTATACGGTGGAAGAGCCGTATTCTTCTGGTCAATGCCTCATGGGTGTTGGGAAAATATATGTGATCATTGGCATGTGGTGTCATGGCATCCAGGAACTGGTGGAGTACCCTGGATGCTGATGCCTGTGAGATCCCCATGATAATCCCAGTTGGTCTTTGGAAGGTACCTGTGGCTAGTATTCTTAAGCCTACAGATACCTTGGTACCACTGGGGTGGGTACCCCTCTGTTGGTTGTGTGTGTGAGGCGGGGATGGCAGAGCTGGACGATTTTCTGTAGAATATCCCTGTCCACCCTATAGCGTTCCACTATCTCCAGCTCTTGTAGGCCCTGGTAGGTTACCCTGGGTCTGTAAACTCTTCTCCTCCTCCTCACTGTGGGTCAGTTGTCAGCATTCTCCTCCTCACCACCCTCAGTCTCTAGCACATATTGATGGAGTAAAGCAGCAGCAGCCTCAAACATTTTTAGTTAGTTTTGCCAGTTAAAAATCCCCATCTGTGTACACCGGTGGTGTAGAGTTTGTGGCAAAAAAAGTCAGAAAGGTGTTTGCATAGTTTATAGTAATGTGCTGGGCTGCTGCATGGGTAATTGGCTGATTCTGAGACATTCCACCTGCCAGCTGTGATAGTTCTCCTTGATTGCCTTCCTATTGTTGTTTCCCCTTCCCACTTCCTCATAGGTTCATAGGTTCATAGATTAGTACTAGGCTAACTGCCCTTATGAGCCATTTTTAGCCTAGCCAATTATCCTTTGTGAGACTCAAACCCTGCACCTTGTGTTTGTAAGGCAAACACCTTAACCATTAGGCCACCTTCCCAACCCCCTATTTAAGTCCCAAGACACGCCACACATAACCAGTGCTGAAATGTAAACAGGTGCTGACATTTCCTCTTTTTTGTCTATGTTTCATTTAGGCTATGTACACAGTGCTCAGGTACATCTGACACACCCCCTTCCTTAGCTGTGCTTAACTAAGGACAAACACGGGCCACAGAGCTTCGATGAGCTTACAGCAAGCATGACACACCTCCTTATGAAGTCATCCAGCTCTTAGACTTGCACTGTTGTATTGCTGCACCTACACGATTAGGTACAAGCTGACACTTTGAAGAAATATGTGATTCAGTATAACTCCCCTAATTTGCATACTTAAGTGTGCAGGTCATTAGCTACTGCACTAAAACTGACCCGATCCCCTTGACAACCAGTGCTCCCTGGTATTGTTTTCATTCTGCATGTCATAGACTATAATGGCAAAATGCAGATTTAACTTAAAATTGAGTTTTCCCATTTTTTTTTTAAATTTTCAGCACAATCCCATTTGCTTAAATGGCTGAGATCAGCCAAAAAAAAAAAGTTTAATTTTCATAATACTTAATCAATTTTTAATACCAATGGCCTTATATTTGGCCATTGGCTTGTCTAATATACATAATACATGCTTTTTCATGAGCCTTCGTTTTTTCAGTTGCAGAAATGTACTCAGTTATTTTCTGAATACATTTCTGTACTGACACTGTTCTAGCACGGAGACCTGGCAGTTGTTGAATTGCTAAATCACCTCATTTTCATGGTTTTCTCCAAGAAATTAGGTGATTTGCATGTTTGCCGGTTTTCCATGCTAGAAAAGTGTAGGGACGCTCGTGCACATGAAAACGGCACTATCCTGAATCGTTTGGCGGCCATTTTCCATACAGGAGCTCCTACACTACATGGAAGTTTCAGCTTCCTGAATGCCGGGGAGATTCATATCCAAGCTTATACCTCACCTCTGAAACAAAATTCCAGTACATGTTAGACAGAGTAGCATCCTTGCTATCTTCAATGTAAACCTACATAATTGGATGGGCAGCTTCAGACTCTCCCCTTGTCTGTCTTGCTTTGCTCGCCTGGCTGGAGAAAAGTTTTCAACTTTTGAATTGGTGTTTTTGACTAAGTCTGTATGGTTTGCAGACTGATTGCCTTGTTCTTACCTCTGAACATATGCACCTGTGAATCTATAAAATGGTTACAAAGTCACAGATTACATGTTCTAAAACTAACCTGTTACAATCAAGCTTTCACAGTTTTGCTGTCTGCATGTTTAAAATTCACTTGATATTTATAGTCTTATTGAGGTGTGTATACTGTATTGCTCCTAATCTGAACTGCAAGCACATGACACGCATTTTTGTTTTCTAGCAAATAAATTACACTTTTTTGTAAAGTTACACAAGCCATTTGATCAAGTATAAAAATAGAAAACCTGTTAAAATTGGTATTACGTATAGAATGCATGCATGCCACATTCTTAAATCATTCTTTTTGACAGCTAACGCATACTCATCTATCTCCCTGACAATTTGTCTCTATGTTTTACCTATGTAGTATGTTTCATGTGTGCCACAGGTTGTAAGATATATAACTCCACTTCTGCTGCCTGCACAATCTGTTTAGTCCCAACTGGTTTGCCATCATTTTTAACAGCAGCACATGGGCTATTTGATATATTTCTTAATTGCTTCTAGGCCCCAAGACAAAAGTGCCATTCCTTCTCATGGTGTTGATATTAATAAAACTCTTTTGCTTTTGTTAAAATTAAGCATATTTTTAAGGTTAAAGTTTCTCTGATAACTAAAATAAGTTTTATCACCTACTTAGGTACCTTGTATTGACATCCTTGAGACGCACGGGAACATTTGAATATGGCTTGTTGGTTAGGCTTATAATGGTATGCAGACCAATTTTTTAGTATTTACTTATGAAACTATGAGCCTATAAAGTTTATGTGACCCCTGAAAATTAAATTTCACTTTATTATTGACAACAAAGTATTTGTAACTTGAAATGTGGACCAATCATTTCAGCAAAAAGTTGCCATTGTTAAAATGATGAAATGATGATCTGATGGAAAATGCATTTTAGACCATTTGCATTTAACCACCTAAAATATTATTTAAGCAGTGAAAGAGATTTGAAATTCTTATACCACCTCACATGCCTTGCTAAGTCTGCAACAATAGAGAAGAAATGATGATATCAAATAAATTATTTCATTTACTCACCCTCTGGTGGGCCAGCAGACACTTTTCAGGGAAGACATGTTGGAAGCAAATGATGAGATGGACACAGCAGATGGTACTGAGAGGTCATTAGATCATGAATTTGAGAGGGCGATAGAGAACAGTGTTGGAGAGAAGATAGTGTAAAATGACAGAGTTGCCAAAACAATATGAGGTGAAGGTTGTAGTAACAGTAAACAGGACAGGGATTGCTGAGTGAAAGGACAGTAATGCAATGTAGAATAAAAGCAATAGAAGGAACGTGTTCATTCAAAACTTAGTATTTTCCTGCAAAGATATGATGTTTATGACAATGTTGCCATATTATTGGGGAGAAGTGCTCTTGATGTACAAGCATTTATCCTGCTAGGTAAGCAGCAATTTTGTTGCATCATTTTTAAAAAGTGCAAGAGAATGCTGACGTTGTTGGAGGGTGCGTGAAACAGAAGGACTGCTATCCCTGGAATAACTATAGTTTTTCAGTACAAACTGGACTAGAAAAAAAGATAATAACTATGTAATTTCAATTTGATGATGTTGAATGAAGGGATTTTGAAAAAATGTTTACTAGATAAATGTGAGCAGACCTCTCAATTGTCCCTCTTTTTCAGGAATGTTCCTATTTTTCAGGCCTGGTTTAGGGTGTCCCTATTTTTGGATACATGTCACTAATTTGATGTTGTGTTGTACACAGAACAATACACTACTTGAAAATCACAGTATTGGCAACAATAATTTAAAGAAACAGCACACGTCTTAAAACTCCCTTTTTCTGAAGCAAAAATAGATGACCTCATGTGGTACAATTTTAAAATACATTTTATTAAAGTCTACAGAGTGCACTGTTTGATATTATGCCTATATGTTTGCATCATTTTTGACACTCTGTTTTTAAACTTGTTTCTGAGTAGTATCCCACATTTTTACTGGAGGTGTAAAATGTTATGTACTATTTTCTATTTAAATGTTATGCTAATTAGATGCCAAGATTTTTAAATAGATGCTCCTGTATTTTTAAGGGCTTTTGTTTTTATGTTCATTTACTGCAGACTGAGAGGAATGAATGTGAGACTGTAAGAAATGTGGAAAAATAGAAATGAAAGAGAACTGAAATATTTAGCAAATGTAGTTACCGTTGGTGAGGCAGAGTAACCCGATCAGTTATGTAATGGAGACGGAAAGTTCTGGTACCAGACCTCTAAACTGTCCAGATTTTTAATAAGAATGTCCAGATTTTTACATTAACATTTTGGTTTGTTCTTCATAAAATGAGTGTATTTCTGGCAAATCACTGAGGTGATCTGAGCACTGAGCACTAAAATCACTAAATAATGGCATACATTTGAGTTTCAGACTTCATGTCCTTTAGAAAATGCATTTTAACAGAAACCCTGCTACTCTCTCTACTTTTTAAGTGTATAAGAGCGATATTTAAAACATGTCCTTATATTTTGGCCTCCCCCCCCATTATGGTAGGCATTGTCCAGATTTCTTGGGACTGAGAAGATGAGAGGTATGGCTGGCATGACTTAATTAAAAACGTAATATTCCTGAGGTACAGAGAAAACAGATCAAACACTACCAGTCACCAAAGACAAGCACCGTGCAAAACCAAGAAATAGATGAAAAATAAACCACACTACTGCTACCACATAAAGGAACATAAAACTTTTAATAAAACTCAAAAAACATTTACTTTAGATGTAAAAAGTCTTTTTACAGTTATACTGAATACTTATGGTATAGAAGCTATTAGAACTTACTTATAGGAAAAGAGTGGTTACAAAGCAGAAGTTATTCAAACCATCTGTATGCTTTTAGAAATAATCTTGGAGAACAACATCTTTGTTTATAATGAATAATTTTTTTGGCAGAAATGGGGGGTAACAATGGGCACCCCCTATGCAAACAGTTATGTCAACCTAGAGTTGGCAAACTGAGAAGAATGTTTTGAACTTGCTCCTGTTCATGCTTTTCACCAACACATTGCTTACTACAAAAGATTTGTTGATGATATATTCTTGTTAGGGAGAGGAACGAGAGAGCAATTGATCTGTTTTTTAACTTATTTGGAGGAGACTACCACTTTTCATACATTTACAATGCAAGCTTCTTATGATGAAATTGACTTTCTGGATGTACATATTTCTGTAGATCAGGATAACAAATATACTACTAAAATATACCAGAAAACTTGTTGAAAGAATAAACGTTTGCATAGAACTAGTATGCATCCTAGGTATGTATATCATAATGTAATGAAAGGCCAATTAGTCAGGACTTTTTGATTAGCTGCATTGGATGAAGACTTTATAAGAGCTTCTGATGAACTTGCTCAACAAGTTTTAGCCAAAAGCTATAATATGTATTAGGTGACTAGTATGTTGTTGAATAGAAGTGAAATTAGATCAGTTGGTGGTATAACATTTGTTTTTCAAAACATTATCGGGACCACAATAATAAATTAGCCTCTGCTAGGTACAAATCTAATAAGACTAGAGTTTGTTTTAACTTATATGAGTGATGTAAGTTATATTTATGAGATTGTGAGGAGCAACTGGAAGATTTTAATGATGGATGGGCACATCAAAGATATAGCTGTTGAAAAACCACTCTCTTTATTTAAGAACAGCAGAATTTTGAAACAAACACTCTACCATTAGTATCCTTTCAAGAATCAAAGTTTAAGCCAAAGAATTGGCACATATCCATGCAGATCATGCAAAGCATGTGGATACATTAATAAAAATAATTTTTTGAACATCTTATTTTTTCATACTAAATATACGCTCAAAACTTTATACAGATTGTACCACTATGAATCTAATCTATATTGCTACTTATACCAGCTATACCTGTTTTTCTTTTGAGAAAACAAACATGCGACTGAAAAATAAAGTACTTCACCATCTCAGAGATATTCAACTTAAAAATACCAGTAATGCATTGGCAAAACATGTAGTTGATTTTACAGTACATAGTTTCACTTTTTTTTTTTTTTTTTTTTTTTTTTACAGATTTTGACATTTAATATGAGTTGGTTATATTATTAATTATACCAAGACTTCTGAACTGTGTTGGATTGCACAGCTTCAGGCAAATAAATTACTAGGCTTGAATGGTTATGCCCCTATCAAATCTGTGTTAAAGGGGCATCGGCTTCAATGCAAGATCTGATTGGCTATAGGATGTTTAAACTAGTCTTTCTTGCAGTGGTATTTTAGATCTGAAGAATGTTTTAACCAAATGCTCTTATCTGTTTCTTTGAGTTTTATTAAAAGTTGCATGTTCCTTTACATGGTGGCAGCACTGTGGTTTATTTTTCAAATATTCCTGAGGTAATGACAACATGCAAAGACAAGTTTTTTTTATGGACTCATTGGACATTTAAGTAGTGAAAATGATTAAAGGAGTTTTTCAGACCTCAACCAAAAATACCAGGCACACGTAATGTAGGGAACTAACACAACATCCTGGTTAGGGGTAAAAATCATTGGTTATTTGCTTTTGTCTATTTGATCAAGACTTCATCAGAACCAAACTGAACAAGTCAAAGCCACTTCCTTAAATGTCAACAGCAAATCATATGGATCTTAATACAAATCAGTGCTTATAGGTTCATAGGTTGATACTAGGCTATCTGCCCTAGGGCATCTATAAGCCTAGCCAGAGTGTGTTTGGCTTTAGCCTCCCTTTTAGATTAGTTAAGGTCACAGAAGATAGCCCTTTTAGTTTACTGTGCCTCTGTCTAGCAAGGACATAGAAGAGATCCCAGAGGTAAACTTACGATCCCCATCCACTCATCAAGATTTCTCTTGAAAAGGGTCAGTGAGGGGCTCTGCATAACATGGATTGGGATCCTGTTCCAGAGTGAGGGGAGCCTTTGTGATATGAATCTGTCCCTCCCTCATGTCCTATTTATTGCTGTGCTGAGGTTTAAGTCCCTGGAGCATGTAGCTCTAAGGGATTTGGATTTCCTGAGGTGGAGCATGTCCATTAATTCTTGGTTGGACATGGCTTTATACGTCAGGCATATATCGCCTCTGAGTAGGTGGTAAGCAACTGAGTAGAGCTGGAATTTCTTTAGCCAAACTGCATAGGGCATCTGTTTGAGGCCCTTGATCCTCTTGGTGAGGTACTTTTGGGGTCTCTCCAGTTGCTGCAGATGTCGGGTAAGGTACATCCCAAAGGGGGCATTGTATTTAATTATGGGCCTGATGAGTGATGAGTAGAGGGGCACAATGACCTCTCTTGATCTAGATGTGAACCCTTTCGTGATAAGGTGGGCTATATAGAAGGTCTTTCTAACCACTTTGCCAACATGATTGTCAAAGGAGAGATTACTATCTACTTGGGTCCCCAAATCCCTAATTACTTCTTCCATACTTAATGGATTACCACCTATGTGGTAATTTGTGGGCACTTCATTTTTCCCAAAGGGGATGACTATGCACTTTTTGGCATTTAGCTTGAGGCCATGGCTCTGGCACCAGGTATCCATCTCTGTGAGACCTTTTTGGAGGATGCTTGTGTCAGCCAGAGAGTTGATTATGGCTCCCAGTTCGGAGTCATCTGCGAACTTTGTCAGCCATAGTCTCCCATGTTAGCCTGTACCTCAGAGAAGTATATACCGAACAAGAGAGGTCCCAGGACTGAGCATTGTGGGACGCTACTTGTAACTGGTTTTGAGTCTGACATGACACCTGCAATTTTGACCATGTGGGTTCTATCCCTGAGCCAGTTTTGAACCCATCTTGTGACATAGGGGTTGATCTTTAAGCTGGTGAGCTTATTTATGATGCCCGAGTGGGGTATTGTGTCAAAGGCTTTTGTGAGGTCCAGGTAGGCTGTGTGGACTACCTTCCCTTCATCTATGGCCTTAGTAACTGTTTCAAAGAAGTCAACTAGGTTTAAGAGGCATGATCTGCCCTTAACAAAGCCGAATTGGGTAGGATCCAGTGTCTGGAGGTTCCCAATGTCTTTGTTTATGAGTTCCATGATGATACGCTCCATAGCTTTGCAGACCAGACTAGTCAGGCTTATGGGGTGATAGTTACTAGGGTCCGTTGTTGCACCACCTTTGTGGAGCGGGACCACTGTTGCTGTATGCCATTCTTTGGGTACATATCCTGTAGTAAGGCTGAGATTGAACAGTGACTTTATGTGAGGGTTCAGTTCTTCTTGGAGCTCATGTAAGACGCAGCCCGGGACAGCGTCTGGTCCCAATGATGCTGTGTTTTTTGCTTTTGAGAGGGCAGCTTTCATCTGTGCATCTGTGATGTCAGGGAGACTACATTCTGTTGGGATGAACATTTGCTATACATTCTCAAAAGTAAACAACTATAAAACTAACTAATGAACTAAGAAACATAAAAAAACTAATGGATAAAAAACCTGAGTGTCACTAATTTAAAAAAATCAGTACAAATCACATATTGAAACATATCACAATGCTGATGGCGGAACCACATCTGTAAGCACCTTTGGTGTTGGATACATGATCACAATTTTTTTATTTATTTTCTATAATACTTTTGAAGTTCCTGTCCATTTAAAACTTGATTTATTTTTAGATGATGCTCTTTGCCAGGAATTTATCACCTCAGATTGGTACAACTTATTATTAATTGAGTCCACTAATTCCAGTCTTCTTCAGCATTGCATTCCTAAGGTCCATAGAAAACATCAGTACCCCCCCTTACATAATGATTGTGGCAGCCTAATGATTGAAAACCTATACACTCTCTGTTTTTATAGATAGAATGTTAATAGACTCCCTCTTTAGATCTAATCATATATTAAGGGATTCCTGGGATTTCTTAAGTAGATTTTCTAAGTACAGTTTTAATGAGAAGTACAGTTGTCTCATGATTTATTCACCAGTACTCCACAGAAGACTAGTTTGGAACTTTTTTCATTCTGCACTATTAAAATTAAAAAATGTAGATGAAAAAGCTATCAGAATCATTATGGAAATGACAGAATTTGTTTTGTTCAACAACTTCATCTATTTAAAATGTGAATACTACAGACAACTGAGAAGGGTATTGATGGGGGCAGCCTATGCTCCAATATGTGCAAATCTTGTTACGTTTGCCTAGGCAAAGCTCTCTTGTTAGTTATACGTGTATAAACTGTCAGAACTCTTATTTTGATTATGTGGATGATATTTTCATACTTTGGAAAGATTCAGAGGCAGAAATAGCACTATTTATTGAATATATGGAGAACATACCTTCTTTCTCAAGTTCACATTCAAACATACAGGGGATAATGTGACCTATTTAGATGTCGGAATCTTTAAATATGGTGGTGGTTATGATTCCATGATTTGTCAGAAATCTACCTTTTCTGATACCTATTTACACTACTCATGTTGTCACCCTTGGATGTCAAAAAGATATTATCAAGGTTCAAATTGTAAGGTTGGCTAGGATGTGTTCAACCTATGATTTGTTTACTAAGGAAAGGGACAAGTTATCTAGAATAGAGAGAGAGGGTATCCCAGTGTCCTTGTTAACAAGATGGTTTCTGAGGTAGATGCAAAGTGAAGAAATAGGCACGCATTGCTGGTTAGTTATGTTATTACTAGAGAGGACCTGAGTAACATTACAGTCTCCTAGGATAAGCAGGACAATAGGAGTTTTATGAAGGCAATGGTTTTAAAATACTGTAATGGTTCCAATCAAATTAAGGATATCATTAATAAAATTGGAATTTTTTTAGAAGCAATAAGAACATTCTTCTGTTAGTGGGCAGTGAACCCACTTTGAAACAGACAGGAACTTTAAAGGTGTTATAGAAAATAATTACAAAAAATATGATCATGTATCCAACACCAAAGATATGTACAGATGTGGTTCCTGCCACCAGTGTTGTTATATTTTTGACAAGAAACTTATAGTCTTGGACAATTATTGTTCAGCTAGAGTACACCTTATGAAAGGTTGTTCCACTGCTGATGTGATTTACCTCACCAGCTGTACTAACTGCAGTGCTGTTTGTATAGATAATAGAAAGACCCCTTTGAAAAAGACTTTATGAACATTATTATGACATCTCAAAGAAAATTGTTACCAATGCTTTATTTAAAAAATCTTTTAAATGTGTTGGTTTCTTAAAATTTTATTTTGGTATCATTGAAATAGCCGTACCTAATTAAAGAGAACACCGGGAGACCCATATAGAATACAGAGAACTGATGGTGCAATTGAAACTTAATGCGTCTATACCTCCAGGACTTAATGAACACATAGCAATTTATTCTGTATTAGAGATGAAGGCAGTAAAACTTTAAGCAGATTTATATAATAATATATATATATGTTAGCATATGTTTTATTTTTGTGATATGTTTCAACATGTAATTTGTATTGAGTTTTTTTTAAATAGTGGCACTCATTTTTTTATCCATTAATTTTTTTAATGTTTCTTAGTTTATTAGTTCATTTTATGGTATTTCACTTTTGTGAATATATAGAATTGTGACAGGATCACTTTAAGAAGCTCTGATTTGTTTTAAGAACATAAGATTTACTCTTGCTACTTAAGGAACTGGCTTTGACTTGCTTATTTTGATTCTGATGAACTCCTAATCATTAGAGGATGAAATCACTTAAACCATCTTTGATTTTTTTTTTATTTATTAAAATATATCTTTTTTACCCCTAACCATGAAATTGTGTTACTTCCCTACCTACACCAAAGACTGTGTGTGCCTGGTGTTTGTCATTTATTTATTTATTTGTTGGGATGGGACACAATCACAATTTCTTTGTTTGTACTTACGTCTGCACATGTAAAGGAACAAGGCCATGCAATAAAGAATTATATGACCGAATGCTACAAATGTAAAATGAAAGGACTTTTTGGGTGGACTGTGAGGAAAAAGGGGAATATGAAGTGAAGGATACAAATTTTGTAAGTGTTAAAAATGAAAAAAAAAAATGCTACAGAGAATGACAAGCAACTATTAAATTGTGTTATAATAAGGATAATTTTATTTGAAAAGACCGCCCTGTAAATATGAAAAAAAAAAGAAACTTTAACAAAACATTATTTTGTTAGTATTTTCTTCTTAAACAATGAGACTGCATCAGACAAAATAGACTTAACATTATCATCCTTTTAAAGGGTTGACATTATCACATAAAAAAATAATGTTTCAGGTTCCTCCTTCTGATGAATATCTTAAAATTGCCCTTATCATTTAAACCTGCTAAGTTGCATGAGTCAAGTTTCAATTGTCAACAATATTCCTTCTGAGATCATCTGCAGCATCATATCTTTTATTAAACTTTGACACCTGGTCAATAACAGTAAAGAAAAATGTGGGCCCAAGTAATGGCTTGGTATGACCAGTGCTACTAACTTAAACACCAAAGTATATTTAATCCTTCCTTAGATTGAAACCTATAGCATTTTTAAAATGAGTGAGGAAGATCTGCAAGAAATATTGAAAAATAAAACTCACAAGATATTTTATAATCTTTTCTGTGAGGAAAGGTGCACCCTTAACAAGTTAAAAAACAACAGAGAACTATTTATTAATAAAGTAGACAAGGCAATGCCCTCAGATTCTATGAATACATTTAACGATCGCATAGCTAAAACTTATAGATTAATGGATTCACTTATAGAGTGCTGGTTGACTGGTGGTAGAATTAACAAGAATTTAGATTCCCTTGTCACAAAAAACACCTTTATGGCCCATTTGAGAAAGTGGAGATGGAGATTTCAAACTAGCACCCATATCAATTTTTGCAGATAAATATCTTAAGAAAGTTGCCATGATGAGTGACTCCTGCATAGAGCATTATTTTGATTTTATTTGTAATATCTCAGGGGTTGAAGGGACTGGACAAGAATTTCTTCTAACTATGGATACTAAAGGGTTTGTGACACTGGATCGAAAACTGATTTAATCGAACTGATTTTGCATAAAAAATGCCATTGATAGAAATCGGTTTTGTGAGATCATGGTACAGTAAAGATCAGAAAATTTGCCCTTTCCTCACTGTAGTGCAATCTCGGGGTTGGTATATATATATATATATATATATATATATATATATATATATATATATATATTTAGTGGGGGGGCACAGCACCCCACAAAACCGATTTCTATCTATGGTATTTTCAATGTAAAAGCCGTTCGATGAAATCAGTTTTTGATCCATTGTCATAGACCCGATACTAAATCTCTATATATCATTATTGATAAGGTCATTGAACTTTAATGTGTACAACAATAATTGAGTTTATCAAAGTCGTCTGTAATGTATGTAGGCTCTTAACAAAAACATTAGATGTTATTTTATCTTATCTTTTTTTAGAATTTGATTACATTTATCCCCCAGCTATGGCAGTTTGTTTATGGTAGGTTGGGAAAAAGTACACATTTTCAAATTGGCTTTAATGAATTCTATTTTATTTTATTTTATTTTATAGATATTTTACTATGGAGTTTGTCAGAAGACAAGTGAGATATTTCAATAGAAAACCCTTAAACCTGCACTTTGGCCAAAGCAGAACATTTGCTGCAGACAGTAGCTTCTACTTCTAAGGGAATAGTAGGGTAGATAAAACTGATGGCACAACTAAGGGCTGCTGCTATTCAGAGGATCCAAATAATTGAAGGAGACTTCAAAGCCTACCTAGTAACATTTAGGTGAATAGCTAACCACACTCAAATACTGGCAAATCATCTTAAGGAAGACATTATGTGCTTTTATGTGCATTCATGTCAGACTATAGTGATTTTCCTAAAGCAAAAAAAAAAAAAAAAAAAAGAATTTGTCAGCAATGGTGGAAATCACCTCAAAGATTGAATACCTTAATTTTCATGACTGGACATTATCCAGGAACTAAATGTAAGAGCACAATTATATGAATTAAAATATATGGAAAAGTTTTGGTTTGACCCAAAGGATAGAAATACTTGTTATATGTGGGTGCAATCTGACTTTGAGAGCAATTTTTAAAAAAATGGGTATGTCAGACAGGGTTTCACTTTCAAAGATTGAAATACTGAAACTGTTGAATTTAAGTATTGAGAGACAGAAATATCGAAAGTGAAAATCACAAACCATGGAAATTATTCCAGAGCAAGTAACACTTGCCCATAGTGGAGAGATATGTCTTTCCCCAATGTAGTGTGATTCTGGAGTTGGAATATAGAGTTAGGAGGGTGGGGGGGCAGACATCTGCTTTAGACCTGTGATTCTTTTAGTGAGGTATTTCTGTGGCCTTTCCATCTGTTGCAGATGTCTTGTGAGGTACATACCAAATGGAGCATTGTACTCTATAATGGGTCTAATGAGGGATAAGTACAGTGTGACAATGACCTCTTTTTTTCTGGATGAAAAGCCCTTAGTGATGAGGTGTGCCATGTAGAAGGATTTCCTGACTGTTGTGGCAATGCGGTTATCGAAAGTGAGACCACTGTCCACCTGTGTCCCTAAGTCTCTAATCACACTTTTGATGTTTAGTGTCCTGCTGCCTATGTGGTAATTCATGGGTACATGTTTTTTTTCCAAAGGGGATAACTATACATTTCTTGGCATTAAGCTTGAGCCCATGGCTCTGGCACCAGGCATCTGTTTTTGTAAAGCCCTTTTGTAGAATATCCACATCATATGAGGATTCAATAATGGCTCCCAGTTTGCAGTCATCTGCAAACTTTGTTAGCCAGAGTCCCTTAGTGTTGGCCTGTACTTCAGAGAAGTAGATGCCAAACAAGAGTGGTCCCAGGACTGAACCCTGAGGTACTCCACTTGTCACTTGTCTGGAGCTGGATTTGGAGTCGGCTACTTTTACAGTCTGGGTTCTGTCAGTAAGCCCATTGGCAACCCATCAAGTGATGTAGGGATTTATGCCCAGCTTAGTAAGTTTATCTATGATTCCAGAGTGGGGGGTGGTGTCGAAGGCCTTAGTGAGGTCCAGATAGTCTGTGTGAACTGCCTTACCCTCGTCCACAGCTCTGGGGACTGATTCAAAGAAGTCAATCAGATTCAGGAGACAAGATCGGCCCATCACAAACCCAAACTGGGTGCGGTCCAGTGTTTGAAGGTTGCCAATGTCTTTGTTTATAAGTTCCATGATAGTGAGTCCAATGCCCTTGCAGATCAGACTTGTCAGACTGATGGGACGGTAGTTCCTGGGATCCAAGGCAGATCCTCCCTTGTGGACATAAATGTAGCTGTGCGCCACTCAGTGGGCATAAAGCCTGAGGTGAGGCTATGATTAAACATGACACTTAGGTGAGGTGCCAGTTAATTTTGTAGTTCATGTAGTACACAGCCTGGGATGTCATCTGGTCCCATGGATGCTGTATTCTTAGCTTTGGAGAGTACGGTTTCTACCTGTGTGGCCATGATTATTGGAATTTGGCAATCTTTTGGTATTGAGATGGGCCCTTTATGGGGTGAGAGGGGGGTGAAGTTGGCACTAAATCGATCTGCCAGGATATTGGCAATATCCTTGGGATCAGTATATTTAATGCCATTCTGTTGTTGCTCAAAGCTGATCTGAGCATTGCCATTTAGATTCTTGACATAACCATAGAATGCCTTGTGGCTGTCTTTGGAATCTTTGGCAATTTTATTTTCGTAACTAGCTTTTGATGATTTTACGAGGGATCTCAGCTTCTTACTGAGGCTGGTGAAGAAGTTTTTTGCATCCTGGGATTTACTTCTTTTCTAAAACAGTTTCTTCCTTCTGTTGTATAGTTTGTTTGTAGCAGGGGACTACCAGATTGGCTTCCTTTTTTTGGAGAAGAGCATCTTGGTTCTATTTGGGATGGCACGATTCATGCACGAGTGGATGTGCTCGTACAGTGCCTTGGTGTAGGATTCTGCAGTCAAACTTCCAGATCCCGTCTGCGTGAGTGTTGTGGAGTTTGTCACGTCTGACTTCAGTAGCATGAAGTTGGCTTTGGAGAAGTTTTTTAAGGAGGTTTCCTTACTGGGGGGTGGGGGTGGGATGTGGATGTCAAGTGTGATTTGCTTATGGTCAGACCTGACCAATAAGGGTGTGACCACTGGTGTGGAGTATCTATCTCCCATGTTGATAATGACCAGGTCTAGGATATTGGAGTCCCTGGTGGGACAATGGATTAGTTGATCCAGGGCATTGGAATTTATGAATTCCAAGAACCGTTGGGAAAAGGAGTTGGTACCTGAGTAGTTTTCCCAATTAATGGCAGGGTAGTTGAAGTCCCCCAGTATTAGGGTGTTTGGTTGTATCTTAATATTTTCCAGTATGTTTAGAAAGGTGTAGTGAGAATCTTGGGGCATGGTGGGGGATCTGTAGCAAGCTAGAGTTTGGATTGCAGTCTTACCTAGTGTTAGTTGCACCTGGAGAATTTCAGATGCATTGTGCTGGGCAACTAGCCTGGAGGTGTGAATATCCTTGGTGAATATGGGCACTCCTCCACATTTGGTGTTTCCGTCTTGGTTTTGTGGCCGAAACGTGTGGTACGAATTGTAGCCTGGTATTGCAGGAGTGCTCTCTGGAGCCTTGAACCAGGTCTCAGTTACTGCACAGATATCGATGTTCTCCATTTTTAGGAGTGCCTCGAGAGAGTGCATTTTGAGGTTTAGACTTCTAGCATTGAGTAGCATTACCTTCAGATTCTGCATGCTTGTATCTGTTTCGGTGGTGGTTTTATCCTTTGAACCTTGCCTAAAAAAGGCACTATAGAGGTGGCAAGAGCTTTAGCCAGTAACCTGAATCCCAGGGGTGACAGCTGCAGACCATCTCTGGCAAAGCATTGTGGTTTGTTGATCATGTTTTCCCAGGCAGACAAATACTGGATCCCAGGCAGTCAAAGAGATTTATTTAAGCACTTTTCGTCAGCACAGTAAGCTGACTTCTTCAGAAAACAAAAAACCACTGGCAGCATCAACCTTATGAAGGCTGAACATCAATTTACGTCATGAAGCAATGATTCAATTAGTACAATTAAAATAAGATCAATTTAAAATTTTTTTTTTAAAAAATTGTTTGTTTAACACGTTCAATGACTGGCTTGAATTCTTTTCTTTTTTCCAGAGTTTTAGTTGCATAGTCATTATCAAATCTTATAACGCTTTGTCCTATTTTCAAAGGTGCTTTAGACCAGGAAGATTTTAAAACAAGTTCTTTATCCAAAAAGGAAAGAAACTTTAGTACTCTGGATCTAGGACAAACTGAAATGTTAAAGAATGTGATAGAAAAACAAAATGTAACAATAAAAGAGATGAACATTGTCTTAGATGATTTGGACAGAAGAGATAAACAGGAAGGAAACAACCACTCTGACTTTTTATTAACACAAAACAAGTTGCTGTCAAAGTTGAAGAATTAGAAAACAGATTAAGAAGGCATAATTTAAGAAGAATTATTTTTTTGTTGGATTTCATTCATTAATTTATACACCCGGATTTACTATTCCTCTGTGCAGGACTAGCTTAGTCCTGCAGGGAGGCAGCCATTTAGGAGCAGGACGGCAGCGTGCCATGCATAGTAATGAGTCACTCTGTCTGAGCTCCTAGGCTTACATGGAGCATGTAAGAGTGCAGGGTGTGTGCCTGAGAGTAGAGGTCTCAGAATATACACATCCCCGCAATGACGAACAGCAGAAAGGGGTATGAAATGAGCAAGACCGCTCATAGGTGAACGTATAGCCCCACCAACAGTTCCCCTTGTGTACAACAGCAACAGCATATATAAATAAAATGAAGAAACCCTTTATTTTTATTTTTAATCCAATTAAAGCTAACTGTAGGTGCGTGGGTGTGCCCATCGCTTAGCTATGGTTAATGCTGCTGAAATGGCTGAAGAGTATAACAAGGAAGATATATGCAAATGAAATAGCATAGCAATAGTGTAATGGGCTGAGCATTTTCCTTACGAGCAGGCATTCCTGGTTCGAGTCTCACTGCAGCACTTTCCATAGCAAAGCATGTTAGAAGTAATATTTATGTTGCATAACCCACTAAGTAACATATTTTATGAACTGGAGTACTGCAGTAAATGCACATGTGAGGTGTCAGTGTCATAATGAATAAGGCACTAGTAAGCAGGTTTAAGCACAAATAAGCAGTAGAAAGCACATTTAAGCACTAGTAAGTGGGCTTAAGCCTGTTTGTGCAGCAGTAAACAATGCCTACACTGGTTAAGCAATTCTAAAGCTAACTCTCTGTAAGCAGATGTAACGGCAGGTTAGCAGTGCTTACCATCCCGCAAACCTGCTTACAAATGCTCAAAAGTGCCTTAATCACTTTGTATCCAACAGCCCTTGTTCTGCCCATCAACAAAATAAACAACCATGCAGGTCTCGAATCCAGGACCCTATACACCCTAGTCACAGTAGTTAATAACCAAGCCATCAAAAAGCACAATCAAATAAGGTATCAGCAAACAAATCCTCACCATAGTTAAACAAAACTGAACCTGTGCTACATAATATAACAGTGTACAAAAGCATGTATATGTGTGTCAGGTTACTAAAGGAGGAAGAAGGCAATATTCTAGATATGACCCAGCCCACCAGCATGTGGTCAACACATGGCCAGAGTCTGTGCAGAAAGAGTTGGATAGCTATGTGCAAAACATCAACCCAGAGTCTGGGAGTATGTGTAGAAACAGTTAGTTAGTGTTAACAAACATTCCCTCCACAGGTATACCAGGTAAGAGGTGTATACTGCAGGTAAAACCAGTTCATGTCTAATGAGGACAACAGCCATATTACTGCCCAAACTAAGGCTATAGGGTAGTGTACTAAGACTTGTAAGGTACAGATAACAGCACTGACTGGGAAAGTGTGGACTACAGGAATATACTAGATGTTAATTGACATCTTTCTCTCCCCCCACCATATCTCCAACAATAATCAACATACCCACCCAACTGGTATGTAATGACTCTGATAATGTCCAAATATTTTAATGGTTCCCATGCATGTGCTATATTGAATTATTCCAACATTGGTGGCATGGTGCCATCAGTGTACCTGCCTGCTGTTCTTATTACTACTGTGGTCCCATATATGCATGCGTTCTGTTTGCTATGCAACTGTTCCGTATCTGGTGTCTGGGTTAATGAGAATATCTATGCATGCTGTTATACCTAACCCTGGAATGTGTTGACTATTACTAACCCATATATGATGATGAAATCAAAACACCATAGCATGCTTGTGAAGGCCAGTCCCAGCGGACCCACCTGTCCCACCTCAGCTGGCCGTGGCACCGGGCACCAGCGTGTCTGGGGCCCAACCCTGGACCTCCCTGTCTGTTGGCCCTGCACCACCTTTGGGTGGAACCGCCTCAGGGGATGGGGCTCACCCCCCCAGGAGTGGGCACGGACAGGGACCTGTCACTCGTAACCAGGTTGGGGCTGTGGTGCATAGAGAGTTCGACCAGCAGGTCGGTAATCCTCTATGCCAGCTCAAGGGCTGTGTGTTACAATTAGAGAATCAGCCTGGCTCTGCGACCCAGCCCCCAGCACAGCCACTTTTGGGGCTGTGAAGGTGCAATGGTGACTGCCCATGGGTGGGGATCTCAGTCCCACTGTTACCACTAGGGGGCATGTGGGCTTCCGATATCCCAACACCCCTCCCCATCAAGGTGTTTACCTGCCATGTGTCATATACCGCCCCTGTATGCATCTTGTTTGTCTTGTCTGTTAACCTACCCACCCTATCTCCCCAAATATACCTACTACCCCTCCCCAACATCCCACTCACACCTGAAAAAAAAAAAAAAAAGCAATTTGTTCCCACAAAAAAATCTCACCCCATACATAGCTGTCCATTTCGCACACATGTCCACTGCACACATGTAATCTGGTCTAATTGGCATCACGACTTATTACTGTTGTCCTCACTCACCCCTCTCCCACATGTTTGAGTGTCCAAATCTACCTCCAAATCAGTGTATATGCACAGCTGTTGCTGTAGAAGAAATGGGCAGCTATGGACCTTCCCTACACCCTTCCTGCACATCTCTGGCTATGCTCCCTGCTGTCATTCCCTCTTTCTGCCCCTTTTTTACCACTTTCCTTATTAACCATTTTTTCTTTTCTTTTAAAGAAATTAGCATGGGGGTAAGCGGGAGGAAGCACTTTTATGCAGCAGTAAGTGGGTTTAAGCCTGTTTGTGTGGAGGTAAGCAACGCCTACTCAGGTTAAGTAATTCAGAAGCTAAAAGAGTATAAGAAACTGTAACCGGAAGGCAGCAGTGCTTACCTTCTCGCAAATCTGCTTACAACTGCTTTAAAGTGCCTTAATCACTCTGTATCCAATGGCCCGTGTTCTGCCCAGCAACAAAATAAACAGTCGCTCCAAGGATCAAACCCCAAACCCTGCATATCATAGGCAAAGTGAATTACAACTAAGCCACATTAGATATACATAGCCATGCTGTTTTCAAAAACATATCATCTAGCCCAGTCATTAAACAGTACAGAGAATGTATTCCAACATTTAGATGTATGTGTGTGTAAATATATTAATATCTAAACAGATACAACATATCTATATATGTGTGTGTGTGTGTGTGTGTATATATATATATATATATATATATATATATATATATATATATATATATATATATATACATATTTTGAAATATATATGAACATATATACATGCAAATGCCTACATCAACACATATATATGTCTACACCTATATGTCTACATATACACAGCAAGTTACATATATGTAAGCAGATATATATCTATGTAGGTATATACGGACATAGTTATATATATATATGTAAGCAGATATATATATATATATATATGGGTCTATATTAGAACATTGAACTTTCAAAACTTCAAATGTTGAAATATCGACCCCTATTCAGCGAAAGCTGAAAATATTGAAGCATCAGAAAACTGAATTTTTCCCTAGGGAAAGAATTTGGTTGTCCGTTTCTGTTGCTTTGGTATTTTCAGCACTGTTGTGGAAAGTTACAGGTCAGATTCAGGTAAGTGTGCGATTGAGTGTGGGTTAGGTTAGTTAGGGTTAGGGTGCAGGTTAGGTATGTGTGCGATTGTGTGGACGTGAGGGTTTGGACAGGTTAGGTGAGTTAGGGCGCAGGTCAGGTAAGTGTACGATTGTGTGGATGTGAGGGTTAGGGCAGGGTAGGTGAGTTAGGGTTAGGGCACGGGTGAGGTGATTGTGTGATAGTGACGGACCTTAGGGTTAGGGTTTGGGTTAAGGTAAGTGGATAGTTAGTGGTGTGTGTATAGCTTAGTGTAAGGTTAGGTGTAAGATTTTAGGTGTATGTGTGTGGATTGCTGTTTGTTTGTTGTGCTTGTGTTGTGCGTATGTGTTTTGGAACAGCAAATTTTTTCCCTAGGAAAGAATTTGCTATTCTGTATGTTCGATGTTTAGAACATTCTAAGTTTTGAAACTTCGATGTTCTAATATAGACCCTATATCTAAGTTTTGAAACTTCGATGTTCTAATATAGACCCTAAATATATATATATATATATATATATATATATATAGACATACATGTGTAGATAACAATGAGAGATTAACTAAAACATATATGTCCACATGCACCATTAATGGGGTTGAGAGGCTCCAAACAACATGTCTTGTACGAATAGGTATATCCCCCCGGCAGACACGTCCACCCTGTAATACACTACCGAGTGTTGCAGATCCCATAACCAGGACCTGATATGACATGGGCACAAGATGTTAACAGTACTACATCCCACCTGTATGATGTCAGGCTGGTATTGGTAACATATCATGCAGTACAGTCTGCCTTCAGTTAACACCTTAACAACTGGACACTGTAGGAGCCACCCACACAAATGACAACCGTTGCCTGCAACATATACCCACAGAGAGGTCATAGGCTAAAACCCCACATACAGGTTTGCAGAAATGGAAAACTTTTATTTGTGTACTATTACAGTTTTATATGCCATGTCATATACCTGTTTTGACACTGATATCCATATAAACCAAGTAATGCAACTGTGAAACAGTTATACTAATACAGTAGTCTGGAAAGGTTCACAACCGTTGCTGTCCAGGCCAAGCTCTCCAAATCGTACAATAGTGAAGACAGATTGGGCCACAGGATACCACACAATCAACAGTAAGTAATGCAGGTGTATAGTTCAGCAGCCTGTATCTACACTCTGTGCACAATCACTAGGTGGTAAAGACTTCAGTTGACCAAATGGGATGTAACTGTTACATAACAAGGCATAACTGACACCATCACAAGCAGACTGATAAACAGAACAGTCTGTATGCAGGAGCTAGTAGGCCTGCATTAACCCAGTTTATGTAAGTAATGTAAATATAGGTGTATTATATGGTACTGTACTTACAGATACCTTAAGGCAGCTCACCCCTGATACTCTCACATTTTGTAACAGTCAAGGTTATTTATGGTGCATCCCCCCCTCGACTCAATAATAAAGGGCCATATACCACTATTACATACACTGACCTCTGGACTGCATAAGGGCACACATGTATTGTGTAGGTGAAGCCCACAGATATATGGCCCCAGTCCCGCAGTGTGTGTGGGGGATACAATAGCAGTGGACTGATGGTAGGAATGGCAGCATGATATACTCACAGCCCGCTACAGAACAACCCGTGACAGCATGTCATATGTGCAAAGCTTGGTATGTAGGTGGAGGACAGAGGCTGGAACACAGGCCCATATGTGGAAAACTGTTGCCATACACTAAGCAAGTCACTGGTGTTACAGGATAGTTTGCAACATACCCTTAGTCAGGGATTTGAGGTTAGAAACATAAGTGGATGTAGCCATGTACTGATAGCGCTCACCACACACACTGCCAGTGAAATATCTGACACAAGACCTGTGTGGTGGACAGACAAAACATGATAGGCACACCTCTGGCCACCAAGAGGATAGGCCTATGGTTGAGAGCTATGCAGACAGACTGTAGTCCAAGGTAAACTAGTATGTACATACACACCCTGTATGAGTGCTATACAAAGCATAACACAACTCTACTCACACTCTGTCTAGTTCTGGAACCTCCTACAAATATGTAGCTGGCCTGAGTGTGCCGGTTCTCCTGTAAGAGGTATTTCTACCTGCTGTCTGTAGCACTGATGCCCATAAACAGGAAAGATGTCCATCACACCGTAAAGGTAAAGAGACCATGTCCACATGATGTAGGGATTTATAGTAGATGGTTGCCATGGCAGTGGCAATTGGAAGTACTACACAGCAAGCTGCATGCAGTTAGCAAGTGGAGGACACTGATTGGTGCAGAGGCCATCACCTGATCATGTGCATCACCTACTAAAGCCATGCTGCAATCTATTCAAAGCAGCTCAATCCATTTACTGGAGAGAGAGGGAGAGAGAGAGAGGAAAAAAAAAAAAAAACTCCTCACAATAAAAGCCTAAGTCAAAGGTATTTAGCCAGCTGTCATTTAACAAGACATCATTCCCACAACAGGTATGTGAAGTATATATAAATGTAATAGAATGTAGTACCTGGTCCATAATATTGGGATAGATGATGTGGAATGATTTATATGTGCCATCAAATGTTGTGATGATGTTCAACTGAACAATTGCAATGGACAGTAGTGTCTGTCCCTGTGGGTAGTGGGCCATAGCCGTCAACTGTGCATGTCAGCACTGGCAGACAAGATGTAAGCCATCATAGTGTGTGTTGTGTAATTGAAAGTATGTATATTACATGGCCAATACCTGGTGGTGAAAGTTATGCCAGTATGATGGACATGAGGGAGCCACGGCCCACCACTGGCAGGATACACAGGTTAATCTCTAATGTAGCATGCCAGAATGCCATAGCTGTGTAATAGGGTTACCTGCAATCGAGTCCTACATATACCCCCCTAATGTCAGGCCGTGCCCATATGTGGCACCTGTCTGTGTTGCAGCAAGGCAGAACAGTGCAGCTGTGCAGGAAGGTGTTGTGAGATTGTGGAGCTGATGTCTGAATGTACCCCACATATAGGTATGCATATGTGTACATATATCACATATATAATATATAAAGATATATATGTATATCAGCATGTATGTCCAGAAATATACATATACCCATGTGTAGACATATATATGGGCACATATATACAACATCACATGTATCTACACATATATAGATATATACCTATATGCACATGTCTACATATATACAAACACACACACAAACATATATGCATGTAATGACATGTCTCCTATATTACTACCACAGTGATGCATGCTATGTGGGAGGCACCAGCACACATAGCAATACACACAGATATTGACAGCTGGCAGTGTGTGCAACATGGATGGATATGTCACATGTTAGTCCCTTGCTGGGACCACATTGCCCCTATCTGTGAAGTATGCAATGGGAATATGGGGAATCATGGCAGGTACACATGTGGAGGTGGTCAGGATTGGTAGATATAGAGGACAGTCTACAGGGGTGGTATGTGACACGTGGTGGGTAAACACTGTGGATGGTGTGTCTGGTCTGTGATGTGGCTACCCCATGGGCCCCAGTATGGGCACAATGGGAGCAAGCCTCCCACCCACTGCTATTCACAACAGCAGTCCATGTCCTGAATGTGTCCAGTCTGGAGGCTGAGCAGGAGGAGCATATTGGCCATGTGAATGTGTACTGGGTGCCTCAGACTGGTATTACACATTCCACATGTGTCTGTGGAGCCCAGTATGGAACAGACACTAGACCTGACCTCAGGGGACAGGAACATGTCTGTGTGTTTCCCAAGGCGGGGGGGGGGGGCACAACATCCCCTGGGTTGTTCCACCTGATAGTATTACTGGAACAGTACATGAGGAGGCCCCAGGTTGGGACAAACATGTGATGTGGCCAGGTATCATGGGCAGATGGGTTTGGAGAGGTGGAACCACTGGCCAATAGAACATATGCATGTCATTGTGTCACTGTTATAGAACATATGTTGGCAGTAATAGTCTATACAATCCCGGTACATGTCCAACAGCATGCATAGATATCCACAATAACACAGAATGTCAGATGTGCAGAAATCCCAGAGCAGCCATACCACTGGCATATATGGAACTATAGTGGTCCTGACAATGGCATACAGGTGAATAGTCTGTAACAGGCCAGCAATGATAGTGTCCACACAGGAGACATGGCTGCAATCACATAGCAAAAAGTGTGGCACAATACAATAGTTGTCCAACCAGTAGGTAAGCTGTAGCCATACCTAATGAGTAGTATGTACAGTTTGTTGAAGCTGATATGGTGGGAGGGGTGACAGAGATGTGTACTATGAACTGTGGAAACTTGCTGTATGAATTGCTCATAGCCGTTTCCATCTTTATGTCTTTTAGCCAAGATGGCACATGCATGGTTGCCCACCATGTGGACTACAGCATGGATATTGGCCAATATATGTGGACATTCTGACACACTCTGGACAGTCCAGAGGTATACACGGAACCCCTTAGTGCAAAACATGTGGACCAAGCCTGACAATATGGATGTTAACAGCCATGTAGATGGGTATAACACATAACGACTGGTATACATTTGCCCCCATAGGTTATGCATTCAAACACCCTGTCGGTCCTGACACATGATGACTGCGGGTGCAGAAGTGCCATGGCCACATACTACCCACTAGATATTGACATACATCTGTACAGCATCCCACTGCTCTGTCTGACATACATGACTGTTAAGGGAGGCCCAGCAGAAGTACATCTGGCAAGTATCTGGACATGACATCTCACTGGGTAAGTACACTAAGCTGCTAGGCATGTAACAAAGCACTGTGCAGGCTACAGGCAGACTGGCTCAACACTGGCCTAAATCTCCTATGGGAGAATGCACATGTACCGATATATAGATATATAGATATATATATATATATATATATATATATATATATATATATATATATATATATATATATATATATATATATATATATAAATATAGCAGGCTTTACAGGCATGTCGCAGCACAGGGTAGGATGCACCTGTTTTGAAAGTGCATAACCACAACCAATGTTAACACAGCCACACATGGTAAGCTAGCATAACATTACAGTATATGGACTCTCTCTTCAACACCATCCTCATATGTGCCCACTCACATACTAACCCTAAATATACTGGGCCGCTACACAGTGTGGTCTGATGCCTGTCTGTGGTATGGAACATGTGTGTGTATGGCCCTACAAACATGTAAGCCAATACAGTAACATACAGTGGAGCAGCATGTAACATCAGATAGGATGGGACCAAGAACAATGACATCTACCACAGTCTGTACAAAGGCCAAAACACATATTAACAATACACGCACTGTTGACATTCAACATAAGTGCACAGACCTCAGTACTGTACACATAGCCACAGAATGTTCAGGTTATGTCATCAAATATAACCCCTACTGTACATAACATGTGTAGCAGTCTGATATCTCACTGGCTTGTTATCAGATATGATGTCACTAATTATGGTGTACCGCACATATGCGCCTCTTAATGCATGACATATGTACAAAGGTTGACAGAGTTGTGGCTGGAAGCACATACACAGGGCCAATATTGACATTTTGCTGTGATAACCTCATGCATTTACTATAGTAACAGGGTTTATTGCAACATATGTCCTATGAGGGATATGACGTCAGTTACTGTCATAGCTTTTACCATCTACAGACTACAATCCTCACACCACCTTCTGCAGTTCACAGATAGATGCTCTGTGGGTAACACATGAAAACAAAGGCACCACACACTGCCCAGTCTGCAGATGACCTTACAGATGGGGATTCCTCATAAACATAGCACTAACATGGCCAGTATTAAACCATGTAGGACAGTCATATCCACACACACCCTGTTAAACCAACATTGTTCCAAATGCAGTATAGCAACACTTACAGTCTGTAGTCAGGTCAGGCACATCCCCCTCCTGTCTGTTGCCCTGTTTCCACAGTGTATGTTGTTAGAGGTAAATCCCCAATCCATATGTGATGCTATTTGCCAAACAACAGATCAAGGTCCTGCTCACAGTGAATGAAAAGGCCCAACACCAGCATGATGTTCCTAGATAATGGAGTGTGTTTCTATGCAATTGGCTATGGGAATGTTACCACAACTGTTCCACATGCAGTCAGCTAGAGGAGGGCTGCAATTCATGCAGAGGCCATCAGCTAATCATGAGCATCACTTAAAATATACATGCTGCTGCCTAAGCAAAGCAGGTGTAGGTCTCCACATCCACCAGAGATGGAGTGAGAGAGGCAGACGGAGGCAAAGACATGTCAGGGAGGGGTGGGAGAGTGAACCGTAAGCATGTTTGTGTCACACACTTACCAGCACAGGGTATCAAACCCCTGACGACTATGTAGTGCTATCACATTTCTATGCAGTTATTGGATGCACCTCATAGGTTACATGTTGTGGAGCACTGAGAACATATATGTGATGGTAAGTGACATCTACAGCAGAGATATGGTAGCTATACAGCATGTGTAGTACATGTGCCTGTCCACATGAACAGGTGCCAGCATCAACACAGCCACATTCTCACAGGGACACACACATATTGACACACTTGGCAGTGCCAGTAATACAACTCATCACTAGTGAGATTGCCACAACCCATTACTGCGCAGGTATCACATGCACCACAGGGGTCATACGGAGGTTATATAGGCAAAGGGTATGGGGAGGTGTCTGACATCAGACAGCATGCTTCAGTATGCCAGTGGGGGTTGTAGTGAGTGTGAATGTGATCATACGCATCATACAACACACACAAACACACACACACACACACACACACACACACACACACACACACACACACACACACACACGGTGCCAGTACTGACATGCATGGGTGCATTGATTCACAGGTGTGTAGTGGTCAACTGTGCCAGATGGCTATACAAAGCTAGGTGATAGGTATACCTTGATATCAGGCCACATGACAATGGTCTGCATTGTGGCTCAGTGGTGTAGTTTCTGGATTTGCCCACACAGGTGGTATTGTAGTCACTATCCAGTCACCTGGGTGACTATTGCATGTGGCCTATGCTGCGCATTGCTTGCCATGTATGTGTTCCTTAGTCAATGACATGGACAGTGTCTGTGATGTCCACACCTCCCACAAGCATGTACAGTGACATGAAGAACTGTGCCTGGGGTATCTGGTCCATGTTGTGTACACAGATTATCATCAGATGTGCCAGTCCTGGCCTCATGTGGTGGGAACTGGTAATGGACAGCAGGTTTACCCTGCACCTACATTGATAATGGCATTTCCTGGTGTTAGTGGCATCTGTCCATAATGGGCATGTTTTCAGGCATGGTATGTCCTTTGTGGGTCACATTTGATGGCACCACATGTATTGCAGGTGTCCAGGAGGGAAAATGGGGAAGGTGCACTGTCTGCATGTATGTGCCTATTGGACAGGTGGACAGGGTGCCATGCCCTCTGTAGGCCACTGCACTCACTCCATAGTTACTATCAGTGGGCAATATGCAGTGTACTACCAACATAGTGGCTGTTGCCTAGGCAAGTGTGTGTGTGTGTGTGTGTGTGTGTGTGTGTGTGTGTGTGTGTGTGTGTGTGTGTGTGTGTGTGTGTGTGTGTGTATGACACATGGGTTGAGAGTGTTCTCTGGGTAATACTAGGGTTGCTACTTTTGTTTGCCTGGCCTTGATGTCACATGTATGGGTATGAATTTACACCCCAGCCTCTCAGCTATTTCACATATGTTATCCATGTATGGTGGACATTGTGATATATACTAGTGCCACCATATAAGAAATTTGCAAAACCCACTCCACATTGGGCCCTGTTGTTACACACTCACATCCACCACCACACAGGATATGAGTTACAAACACAGACACACACACCTGTCATGTCTGGGATTAGAACTCCTACTTAACTAGTTTATTACACTATAGCACTAATCAGTTATAGTATGCACTACAGAGAATACTGGAGTGCTCCTTCCCCAAAGGTGTATTTCACATTGGATGACATCAGCAGGATTGCCAAAGTAGGGCATTCGAATTGTAGTGAGTGTGGCTAGGCTAAAATGCATTGCTCCCTAGACAGATATTGACACACACAAAACATTCACAACAGACATGTGTGGGTATAGAACCCCTAACAGAGGTCTATATCACACTACAGCAGTAGGAAGTTATGGCATGCTTTACAGAGATTACTGGGCTACATTCTTCCCAGTGGTGTATTTCTAGGTAGATGACATCAACAGCCTTGCCAAAGTACAGCATTTGAATTGTAGGGTATGTGACTACCCTAAAAGGCATTGGTCTCAACACACACACACACACACACACACACACACACACACACACACACACACACACACACACACACACACACACGCACACACACTCACAAACACACACAGTTGCCATGTCTAAGACTGGAACTCCTCCCTAACTAGTTTAACACTATACAGCAGTACGTAGTTATGAGACACATTATGGAGATTACTGGGCTACAACTCTCCCAAAGGTGTATTTCACAGTGGATGACCTCAGAAGGCTTGTCATAGTAGGCCTATGGGGAGGGCAGTGTGTGTGCATGGGCCATAACCCATTCATCTAGAGGTTGACATGCCACATGTGGGCACACACAAGGTCATATTTCACAGGTACATGTATACAGCTGCTAGATGACTACTTCCTTGTACAGTCATGTTGCACAGCTAGTACATGCACCACATAGTCTGTAATGCTGACAGATACCAGTGACTAGTATCTGCAGTGAGTGACATCTGAACCTCATGTGGTTGTGGCCCTTTGGCTTTGTGCTGGGTGGGACAGGCCTGGATGGCTGCCTGTCACAATCACCCTATTCCACACATCTATGTACATCTACCTTTGGCTTATTATAGTGTGTTGTCCTTACATGTATGTCTGTATTCCTATCCACTGTGTGTGCAAAGCATAAGTGGTGCATACCGAGGAGTGTCTGCACTAACATCTGCGACTGCCAGATAAGTCTGGTCCACTGGTGTTTGCAGACATGGCCTTCATGTGTTTAAGTTTGTAAGCATGCCCAGTATGAACTTTCAGTATGTTGTTAACTGACATTGGCTTCATTTCTCTAAGTGTGTGAGCATGCCCAATATGCCTGTCTGTATTGAATGTGTGGATCGAGTCCACGTAGTTTGTACTGCAGTGCTGACCTTTGTGTTGTACACCTACAGGTAGCATGCTGTTTCTGCAGGGTATCCGTTGATCATTTGGCATTGACTGTTACTACATTTCTGCATGGGATGGGGAGGCATACCTGACTATTTCTACATTTCTACACAGGAATAGGGGGGCACACCTGACTGTTGCTACATTTCTACACAGGATTGGGGGTCACACCTGACTGTTATTGCATTACTACATAGGATGGGGGGCACACATGACTATTTTTACATATCTATGCAGGATTGGGGGGTTACATATGACTGTTATTACATTGCTACATAGGATTGGGGGGCACACCTGACACTTGTACACATTTGGTATGACTGTACTGGTATGTCAGGTACTCCATTTCATTCTGTATTCTTACCTATCATGCTGACTAGAGGCATACCAGTGTACTACAGATCTTAGCTTTGGTTGCCCTGCATATTAGTGTCTGACTTCCTACCCTTCAGAACTAACATCCCACTGCCTGACCTGCTGTAATCTGTCTGTGGAAGCCTGGGAGGAGGTTACTCATAGCCATCATTCAGAGGCCATAGCACAGGCTCTGCTTGGGTTTGTCTACACCTGTCACCCTGGCTGAGACTGTTGTTGGGTATGTGAACCTCCCTGACTGGCATGTGTGAGTCATATGGACACACATGTCACCCAGCATATTTCCTGCAGTGGGTTTTGTCACCCAGTGTAGTAATGGCTACTTTGGTGACTCCAGTATGTGTAACAGATGTCATGGTGCCACTATGAGTGTCTACTTTCTACTGCCATAACATTCAGCCACCCAATTCCCTTGCATGCTCACATCCATACCATAGATATTGGAAACAACACATTCTACTCTATTTGGCAATTGGTAGGTTGATTGAATTACCTTGTGGGTGTGCCAGGATTGCAGATGGTGCTGGAGGGCTGCCTATGTCAGATGCACATAGTACACTCCCTATACATGGTTGAGCACAGGTAGTGTCATGTTTGGCATCCCTTTTACTGTATGTGCAAGTCAGAAAGAGGTATCATTCCCTGGGCCCCTACTGTGTCAGTGTATGTGCTATGCATTGTCTCTTTGCCACGGCATACTGGGCACACCTCCATCTGCCTACTGGGGAAGGCTCAGGTTGTTCCTCCTCTGAGTCACTCTGTGCCTGTGCAGGCCTTGGCATTGGTGGGGTTCTGTGTGGCCTTGCCCCATGCTGTTTCTGCTGCAGCTGTTTCCACAGGATCCTATTGTGTAGCATGGCATATATTATAACAATTTGGGTGCATGGAGCTGGTGAGTACTGTAAGGCTCCACCAGATGTGTTCAGACACTGGAACCGTGACCTGAGCATCCCAAACACATGCTCTAGTATAAGTTTGGTCTGTGCATGTGCCTCATTATGGCATTCTTGTTCAGGTGTGTGCATTTCTGATGGGTGTCATCAGCTACGGCTCCAGTGTGTAAACAGCATCTCCCACTAGATGACCGTAAGGGATGTCCCCGGTGGCAAATCTTTGGTACAGTTGCATCAGATGCAAATGTGGGAATTGTGATAGCTTTCAGGGCAGCCAGCCCACACATTCATTATAATGCCCTGGGCATCACAGATGACCTGGCAATTGATGGAGGTTATGCCCCTGTGGTTGATGTAGGCCCTACCCTGATCACCGGGTGGTGCTTTGATGCATATGTGCATGCAGTCTATAGCACCCACTACCTAAGGGTATTCTGCCATTTGGTGGAAGAGATGAATATTGCTGGCCAACGCCTCACAGATGTTGAGGAAATATACGTGCTCACTGGCATGTGCTGACATGACATCCAGGAACTGATGGAATACTCTGGGATGCTGATGCCTGTGAGATCCCCATGATATCCCCAGTTGAGCTTTGGGAGGTACCTGTGGCTAGTATTCCTAGGCCTACACATACATTGGTATCCACTGGGATGGGTTCCCCTCGGTCAGTTTGGTGTGTCAGGCATGGATGGCACAGCTCAACAATTTGCTGTAGGAGGTCCCTATCCACCCTATAGTGCTCCACTATCTCCAGCTCATGTAGCCCCTGGTAGGTTACCCTGGGTCTGTACAGTCTTCTCCATCTCTTCACTGTGGGTTGATCGGCAGCATTCACATCCTCAACACCTTCAGCCTCTTCCACATGTTGTTCTATGTTGCCTGCTAAAGCCCCTCTGATTTAGTAGGTTTGTTTGTTAAAAGTTCTCCACTTGTGTACACCGGTGGTATAGAGTGTAGGAAAAAACAGGGGGGAAAGTGTTTGCATAATTTATAGTAGTGTTCTGTGCTGGGCTGGTCTGCTGCCTGTGTAATTGGCTGATTCTGATGCCTTTCACCTGCCAGCTATGCTAATTCTCCTTGATTACCTTCCTACTGCTGTTTTCCCTTCCCATTGTCTTCCTGTTTAAGCCCGGGGGCGTGCTGCACAGAGTGCTCAAATGTCCACACTGCTGCTATTTCCTGGTTTAACTGTTTTTTTCTTCCTTTAAAACTTGGTGCGTGGCACGCACACCCATTTAGTCAATGTAAAGAGTGCTGGGCAGATTCAGACACACCCCCTAGCTTAGCTGTGCTAAGCTAGGAGCAAATCCGGGCCACAGGGTTCCAATCTCCTTACAGTATGCCTGACACCCCCCATGCTGTCAGCTAACTCCTAGGCTTGCACCAAGCTATTCCTACCCTTACACTGTTGGGACTTGACTAACATGCTGGGGGAAACTGGGATTTACTATCATTCCCCTCATTTGCATAGGATTGCCTGTTAATGCATAGTTATATGTCTCACACTGAGCCTCCTCCCTTAGCAACCACTACTCACTGGCCATGTTGTCTTCTGCCTGCCATTGACTTGCATGGCAGAATAGTGATTTTAGTTAGAATGCTTAATTTAGGTTTATTTTGTTACTTTCCCCCCTGATCCCATTTGCGTGCCACTGCCCTACGCTTAAACAGCCGAGATCGGCTAAAAAAAATAAATGTTGATTTTTTTTATTTTTTGGCTGTTTGTAATGCCAATGGCCTTATACTTGGCCATTGGCATACTTCCTAAATGATATGCAGTCTTTATTTAGAGCTGTCACAGCTCCGTTTTGGATTTTGCAGAAATGTACTCTGTTCCTAAAGTAAAAAAAAAGTAAAAAGATTGTTTCCTCTAGAATACAAAACAAGAACTATTACTGTTATTTAGGAAAAAATCCAAAAAGGCCAGGAACTGTTTTTCAATAATTACAGATTTTAAGGGACCTTAAAACATGTCCACTAATTAATTTTGGAAGTATATCTCATAAGTTAGTGGTAGTCAAGTGAATGTAAAGGATCCTACGGCATTAGTTGAGATAGAGTAGGAAAGTTCCCCGATGCTCTAGCAAAATTCCCCCATCATTAGAAGTACTACTACCCTAGTGGGACTAATGCAGTCAACAAAAGAATGAATGAATGAATGAATAAATAAATAAATAAATGCTCTAGCAAAACCCCCCCATCATTAGAAGTACTACTACCCTAGTGGGACTAATGCAGTCAACAAAAGGATGGATGAATAAATAAATAAATAAATCAGAAAGTATCTTTAAAACTGCAATTCTAATGACACTCACTTACTGATGCATTTCCTAAACTAATCAAGTCTTTGTCTTGAAAATTTTTCAAAATGTATAAAAATTATAATAAAAACTGGTGAAGGTGCTAAGTCAGGAGAAAGATATTTAAGTTCATACATTTTATGACACATTTTCATATATAAGAAACATGTGCATGTATAGATACAGATCGACTAATACTAATTGATCCTCACGCATGTAGAAAGAAACACATCGCCACACTACTGCACATGCTCTGAGACTAGTCTTCAGAACATGCAAAAAAGAAGAGAGTGTTTTTCGCAGGTGGGCATGTTCCCCTGCACCTCCATTACCACCTGCTAATTCTATATGCTTACTCTTTTAATCGCACAATCCGCAAGAAGTGGGCACATTCCCCTATCCTGGGGGGTCAATCTTGCACATCTGTTGGCTGGGTGCTGTCAATCAAACCGTGTCAACAGTACAGAAGTCAATTTAACTTAAAGTTGACACATATTTATGTTTGTTTGTGGATATACATATATGTATATATATATATATATATATATATATATATATATATATATATAGGTTTACTATTGAAATTCTGAATCTGCTTCATTCGACCGTTTAGAGTGTTGACCCGAAATACTGAATTTGGAATTTTGAAACAGCAACCAACATGAAAATGAATATTTTGACGTCCGTAGTTCGAAATATTTGACATAGCAGGAGGTGAGTGATGTCACCTCCTGCTACGCACATAAATGTACCATTACATTCTACAGTCAATGGCACATTAATTCCATTGTCTTGCAGGGGAGCTGTGCCCCCCTGCACCCCCCCCCCACACCCTGCACATTAAATAAACCAACTCCGAGATTACACTACAGTGAGGAAATTAGCTAATTCCCTGTTCATCTCTGAACCACGATCTTCCTGCACAATGTTGAATCCAAATACATGAACTATACTACCAGTTCACTGTAGTGTAGTCGATAGAGCAATACATTTTAGTTCGCCATTCTGCCAACTTGAAAACTGCCATTCGACCAAATGCCAGTCGACCGGTGCAGTTTCAAGGTTTTCAATATAAACCTATATACATATATATCTCCTATCTACTATTATGTATTTTAACTCTTTCTGTCCAACAGAGCTTTTCAAGTTTTCACTGTAACTTCCAATGGATATAGTCTAAGCTTTGTGATAGAATCAAATCATGTCCACACATTTTCAACAAATATCTGTTTCTCTGGAACCATAGTGGTTACTAAAGAAGTATGAATACCAAACTTTTCAGCACAAACTATTCTTATAGTGGTAGTATTCTTTAAGTTGTAGGTCATAAACTGGATTTTATAAATCACAGTAATTTTTAAGGTTGTAATATCTTGTAAACAATTTATATTATCTCAGCAAACTACTCATGTTACATACACAATGTCGGCAGCATTTTGTTCACCCAGCTGAGAGCTTCAGTATGAAGATAAGCAGTTCCTGGCAATAAGGTAGCACAGACAAATATTTAGAAAACATCACATTTTTACATTTATGGCAGTATAAGTAAAGGGTCTATATTATGATACTGCATGCTCAGAAGAGCGAACGACACATAATAGACCCCATGTAAGCGAAAGCTTACAACATCGAAACTTTTGAACAGCGATTTTTTTCCAAGGGAAAAAAATCACTGTTCTGGAAAAAAAACCTGTAAAACATTACATAATGCCCCCCCACACCTCCCCGACATGGGGGGCTGTGCCCCCCTACTTAAATATACCATCTCCGAGATCACACTACAATGCCGAAAAGGCAAAGTACCGAAAGCAGGCAAACAAATTCTTTCTCAGGGAAAGAACTTGCTGAAAAGCTGCTTTGCTATTTTGCCTTTTCATGCTTTTCAGTTCAACAAAGACACATTCAACAATCTGCGTCTGCGACAGCATAATAGGGAGTCTAAGTAACTATTATATAAACAACAATTAATCTCTACCTGCACTAGACAGAGATCAAATATCAGTACAGTTGTGTTTGCCATTCTGAAAGTTTTAAGATTATTTTTTTTAATAATGTGTATGTAACATGGTTTTGGAGTTATTAATGTATATATTAACTATCAATATGTGATACCTAGCAGCATCGGTAGGATGTGACTGCATAAACACCTGGAGGTATCACCTGGCAGTAATGAGTTAATGTGCACTGCAGAAATAGATACATTTTGAGTGAGATATTATTATAGATAACCTAACTGAAACACTGACATGAACTAAATAACACTGTTGCCAAAACAGAAATACTATAAAGAAATATACAGCACATAGTGCACACAGGTGATTGACAGGAAGGTTTGATAACTACTCTGCTAGAAACAGCACAGAGGGTGTTGCATATAGCTGCAGATTCCATGATTAGGAACTGCATTGTAGGCTGAAACGTTATGCTGTTTGCAAGTGTGTGCCCTTCAGCTCACATCTCTATTCTTCCTGTACAACACTAATTCACTAAACCTATTCTTTCATGGCTAACAGAAAGTCTAAGAATATCTTCTTTTACTTCCCCCACTTTTTCCACTGTATAAAGTCAATCTCATTGACGTTTATTTTACCTTTAATTACTACACAGGGTAATGTTGTTGTCCCTGTGATCTGCGTTTGTTCTATTACATTTGTCATGTGTATCTGTGATGTATATGTCCTTGTTATTTTCTTGTTTCTTTTATTTATTTGTTTTTTTGTCTCGACTTGAGCTGGATTAAAAAAAACAATCAATGAAATTAGTGGTCTATCCTAGCTAACAAAATCTAATTAATGAATAACATAAGTACAAAGATGAATATTACATGCCATTTTATAACAACCATAGCTCCACAGTCTTGAGTAGTGAGTGAATCAGTTTTTTTATAAATAACTCACAGGCATGACACTGGAGTGCACTATAGCAGGGAAAACTTATTTAATAAAATATACTTTTATTATATACCTATTTAGTAAGATATGCATTTATATACCAATTTAGTAAGGTATACTTTTACTACATACCTGTTTAGTAAGATATGCATTTACCACATAACTATTTAGTAGGATATACTTTTACTACATATCTATTCCTATGCTGCCCTTTAATTGTTTGTTCATAATTGCTTATAGCTGGGTGCTCATGCATGTATTTGGGTATGAGATGCTTGAATATTCATAGGATCATAAGATCATAGGATGTTACTAGGCTAATGTCCCTGGGACCCTTGCAAGCCTAGCCAAGAGTTTATCCCCCCAAAAAGAAACCTCAGTCAGCACCTGTCACCCCTGTTATTGAGGGATACAGGTGGAACCCCTGGGACATATTTGTGGCTTCCCATTCACTCATCAAGGTTGCACTTGAAAAGGGTCAGTGACATACTCTGTTTGACATGTATGGGAACTCTATTCCAAAGCCGGGGCAGCCTCTGGGAGACAAGACTATTTCTACAGCAGGTTTTGTGAATGTCGCATATTAGATTTAGGCCTTTTGAGTTTGTAATGTGTGAGGAGTTAGACTTACAGATATGAAGCATCTCTAGTAGGGCAGGGTCTGAGATTGTCTGTAGGCGACACACATATAACTTCTAAGCAATCTGTACAATACCAAGTAGAGTGATAGTGCTTTGAGCCTTTCAACATAGGGCAGGTGTTGGAGTTTATGGATTCTCTTTGTGAGGTATTTCTGTGGCCTTTCCAGCTGGTGCAGGTATTTGGAGATGTACATACGAAATGGGCATTGTA
This sequence comes from Protopterus annectens, assembly GCF_019279795.1. Lineage (NCBI taxonomy): Eukaryota > Metazoa > Chordata > Ceratodontiformes > Protopteridae > Protopterus > Protopterus annectens. The sequence goes on from NC_056745.1 coordinate 1,505,741,708, forward strand.
CTCAATTATTGGCCTAATGAGGGAGGAGTACAGAGAGGTAATAACCTTCTTTTTTCTGGATGTAATCCCTTTACTTATGAGATGAACCAAGTAAAAGGTTTTTCTGACCACTGCCACTACATGATGGTCGAATGTGAGATTGTTACCAACATGTGTATCAGGTCTCTCACCACAGATTCTATGATTAGGGGGTTGCCATTGATGTGGTATTCAGTAGGGGCATTGTTTTTGCTGAATGGTGTGATAATACACTTTTTTGTGTTTATCTTATGGCCATGACTTTGGCACCAGTCATTTGTTGCTGTGAGACCCACTTGCAGTATGTTAACATCATTTGGGGAGTCAATGACAGCACTCAACTTACAGTCGTCCACAAACATGGTCAGCCACAAGATCAGCCACAAGCCTTTTATCTTTGCCTGGACCTCTAAGAAGTAGATGCCAATGGGTAGGGGTCCCAAGACAGATCCCTGGGGAAAACCACTAGTGACAGGTCTGCTGTAAGAGATGGAGGCACCTATTTTGACCTTGTGGGTCATGTCAGTAAGCCAGCTGACTACCCGCCTGATGAGACAGGATTTATGCCAAGTTGTGCTAGCTTTTTGATGATGCCCAAGTGGGGGATTGTTTCAAAGGCTTTGGCCAAGTCAAGATAAGCTGTATGTACTGACTTTCCCTAATCCAGGTACTTGATGACAGTCTCAAAAATGTCAGCCAGGATCAACAGGCAAGATCTGGCTTTGACCAATCCAAAATGGGTGGGGTCAAGTGCTTGGAGATTGCCTATGTCCTTGTTTATGAGGTCCATAATAATATGCTCCATGGCTTTACAGCTCAGACTTGTAAAGCTAATCAGACAATAGTATTTCAGGATCAGTAGTGGCATCCCTGTTTCCAGGGTCAGTAGTGGAACCACCTTTGCACAAGGGGATGACAATGGCAGTTCTCCACTCTGCTGGAATAAAGTCTGTAATTAGGCTATGGTTGTATAGGGTACTCATTGGTGAAGCTAGTTCTTGCTGGAGATGGTGGAGAATACAGCCTGGGATACTATCAGGTCCCATGGAAGCTCTGTTCTTTGCCTTGGATAGGGCCTTTAAAACTTTATCTATGGAGTTAAGAGGTGTGGGACAAGTATCATGGATATCAAATGGGCTTTTAGGGGGGCAGGGGGAGTGAAGTATGTGCTGAATCTATCTTGTAAGCAGGTTGGCTAAGTCAACACGATCAGTAAAAGTAGTACTGATAAAAGAGAGAGAGTGAAAATATATGTACTTTTTATGTCTCTAATAGAGTATACTGTAAGACACAGGGTGACCGTTATTTAGACATTAAGTATACTTTTTCCAAGGTCATGTGAAAGCAAAGGCAATAAATGGTAGTTTGAAGACAGAGTCTCTACAGCAATCAGTATATGGGGGCATTAAAAAAAAACATTTTCTTTTACTCACTTTCAGTTTTGAGAATATGTCGATATGATTATTTTGTTGTCAAGAACTTGTAACTATGGTTAGTGTCACCTGATTCACCTGATCCCTAACATTTAATTACATTTGAAGTTACTGTAATAATAATTTACCTCTCAATGAGATACTTCCCAACTGGCTTGACTGTTATCAAGATGATACTGCAACAAAATTGCATACTCATCTTCATTTGCCCTACATTTTATATTATGCTTTCTTCAAGACAATGGACATATATTTTCTCTCTGTCTCCTTTTTTTTTTGCTTTTTTTCATTTTTCCATTTTTCAGTTCCCATTTATTGTTATAGGTGTGCAAGATCACATCACAATTTTGTGCTGGTATCATATATCCTTTTTAAAATCAGACGAAGTTAAGACAACTACATCCAAGGAATTAAACAAGAAATATCCCACTTGGCTTTGCACAAACTTATTCATTCTCATTATATTATTTACAAAGTAGCTTATATATTAATGTTGCAGTCCTTAGAAGTGATACCACTGCAAGTTCTTAATCCCAAATATCCCTTCCAGCAAGAGGCTACAAAACAAAGGTCATGGCTGAATATCTTGAACAGGCATTCCTTTTAGTTCCACAAGGTTTTACCTGAAATTCCCTCAGACAACTTCCCAAAATAGGTCTCAAAAGAGCCAACCGGCATTAGAAATCACAAATGTTTGATCTTCTTTTCCTTATGATGAGCATCAAACTTGAAGACATAATGAACAGTTCTTTTTGGCTTAGAGGTTACAGCTTTTCTTATACAGAACTAAAAGGCAATCATTATTTTAACACAATTAATTGATAAGTTGAATAATTTCTTATGGAATTTCAAAATACAAGACACACTTAAAAGCATACCCCACATATCTACAAACCCAAGTCTAAATGTGGATGCAACATGTACAGCTATCACCCCACTATTGCTTGGAATAGGCTCCCACTAGAAATCAGGACCCTTACACATCCTAAACAATTTAAGAGAGCCACCAAAGAGCACTTTAAAAGTCACTGGTCTTGCCACTGCACTCTCCCTCCTTAACATCCCCTACTTCTCATACCTTAATCTACTTTCTGCCCTTACCTCACTCTTCTCAATAGCTCTTGCTAATCTTCCTTGACTACTCTTTCTACTGTCTTCTAAAATCTATTAAGCAAATCGCCTCAGAGAAACATTCCATTGTAAATGTCTTGCCTTAATGCAACTACATTATGATAAAAACTGTTTTTTTGTAACCACTTACCCCAAAAACTATATTAATCTTAATGACATATTTCTTTTTATACATCTTGAAATAGTTTTGTTATACTCCTGATTATTGACACTGTATAACATTGTATTGCTACTTAATGCCTTGTAATAATTCCTGTAACATTGCTGTTTAATGCTAATTTATAATGACAATTGTATATGTTGGAGCTTTTCTCTCCGGGCCTCCGCTGAAAAAGGGCTCTTCAGCTCAGTCGGACAATCCCAGTCAACAAATGTAAAATAAATAAATAAATAAATAATGTTTTACCTACAAGTGAGATATTCTTTTCATTTCATCATTTAAATAAATGTGTTTATTTCATACGTCTGCCTCTAGTGTGTTTTATATATATACATATATATATATATATATATATATAGATATATATATATAGGTTTAGTATCAATAATTAGATCGGCACTTACACAAAGTCTGGAAGGCCAAAATGCTGTTTTCAAGTTCTCATAATGCTGATGAAAAGGTTCATCTCCACAATACCGAATGGTACTGTGCATTCGCTTATGTGGAATCAACATTCTGTTAACAGATCACACTACAGTGGGGATCAAGAAATGTACCCTTTTCTCAGCATAGTGCTATCTCAGAGTTGGGTGCAGAGTGGCCTGCAAAAACATTACTGGTAACATGGATGTTTGACATTGGAAATTCCATTATTCAAATGTTGATTCCGTGTTACCATTTCCAAAATTTTGGTAATTCGTTATTACCAATTTTGGCTAACTAGATAGATCAAAAGGTAGAAAATTATTTTTCACATTTAGATAGTACAACTATATATATGTAGCTGGATTGATAGATAGATAGATAGATAGATAGACAGATAGATAGATAGATAGATAGATAGATAGATAGATAGATAGATAGATAGATAGATAGATATAGATATACAGATATAGATAGATAGAGATAAATATAGATAGAAAGATAGATATACGCAGGAATATATTAAAGTTCCTAGCATAAGCCATAAGACTTGTGCTAGAAAGGCCCTTCCAGCACAAATGTTCCCATTTGTGATTCAGAAACATGATAGCTGTGATAAGGTAAGACCTCATTATTGACTAATTTGCATGTTTCCTCAGTTGTATTTTGTACATTGATATGCAGATCATGGCTGATCAGCATATCGCAGTACTAATGTGCTGCTTGTGTAGGTAGTGGAATCCCTCCTCCAGAGACTCTCTCACACACACATGCAAAAACATATGCACACACACATCACACAAATACCACAGTCCCTGAACCTATCTCTACCCTACTGGGATTCTCCCTATCACTATAATATTTTAGTGTCATTATAGAACATGTGTATTAGATACTGTTGGTTTACTGCATACCTCCACCTACAAACCAGTTACAATGTCAGTGCCATTATGAAGCTTTAAAGAGTCATAGCTGGTAGTGCACCTTTCCTCCCATCACCATTATTAGCTTCATGTCATTACAGCTTTCACTTTATCACTGTTGTCCAGTGATTCTTTTCACCTCACTAATCCATACTACCATAGGTGCCATTATGGCACTTGAGAGTGTAGCCAGCGGTTGCCCCATCCGCATTAATCCATTTTGTGTCTTAGAGCACTTTATTGAATATTTGCTGGTATCTAGTGTATTCCCCCTCCCTATTCCATGTTGGTGCCATTGTAGCACTTAAAGCATTATCTGGGGTCTAATGGTTCTTCCCACCACATAATCCCTTTTGTAAACATTGGTGACATCACAGTGAGTAAAATAAGTCTTGGTGGTCATGTGTACCCCAATCCCACATGTCCCTGTATGTTGGTGCTGGTACAGCACTAAACAGATGTATCCCTGGTGATCTAGTGTATCTACCCACCCCCTGATCCACATTTTGCTGCTGGTACTATTATGGCACTTTAAAATTCATCTCCGATATCTAGTGATTGGTTCTCCCTCTACCAGTGACTCATCTCAGATATATAGTGATTGGTTCTCCCCCTACCAGTGACTTATCTCAGATATCCAGTGATTGGTTCTCCCTCTACCAGTGACTCAATTCAGATATCTAGTGATTGGTTCTCCCTCTACCAGTGACTCATCTCAGATATCTAGTGATTGGTTCTCCCTCTACCAGTGACTCATCTCAGATATCTAGTGATTGGTTCTCCCTCTACCAGTGGAGCATGACCTTTTGGTCATGTTCACTACAGTGACGTTTTGGGATGGCTGTACTGAACTACTTGGCAAATACTTCCCTGAATGACTCAGCTGTATAGATGCCACCATGAAGGTGGTTCTGTGAGAAAGAGAACATATGCCTCTCTCTGTGGAATGCTCCATTAGCATTCAGCATGGCCTTGGAATCAGCCCTTTGCAGTGCTGCACTTTTTTGTGTTGGAGGACCATGAAGCAATGTGTAAGGATGCTTACTAAATAGTAAGAAGATTCCGTGATATGTACACACCTGTGTACACATACATCACAGTATTTTCATGAATGCAGGCGATAGAGCGACACCCCCAACATATAAAGTACTGCATCAGACCATAAGTAATTATACTTTAAGTTATGGAATCTGCTAGTGCCTGAAACTGCAAATGGATAATGACATTTTTTGATCAACAAGTCATTTGTTTTTCTATTCTAAATGTATTTCCTAATGCAGTTCAGAATGGTTGGTACTTAACTAGTACCAGGCTGCTCTGCAAATCTGGAATTGCAGCTCAGCTGATTGCTCCAAAATGTGGTAAAAGTGTCATCTCAATGGCTGCCTATAATAGGAGGAATATTTTTTCCCCCAGGATACAGTACATCTAAATAGATTACAGCAGGGTGAAGCAACACTTTGTAAGACAGGTCTTGGAGTACAATGCCCCCATGTAAAGTATGATTTTCTTTTATTTAAGATGCTTGAATTTTATATTATGTTTTTGAAAGAGATTTGAAAAAAATTATTGCACGTTGACATTTTGGTAATAAACCTAATATGCTTCTAGTAATGCGATGCAATATCAAGTGTTTTGGGCACAGAGAATTGCTGCTGTTAAGGATGTGATTTTCAATTAATTATCGTGTGTGTGTGTGTGTGTGGTGTGTGTGTGTGTGTGTGTGTGTGTGTGTGTCACATGCTCGTATCTACATAGGTATGTGTTCACAATGCAAAAGTTCAGTTACCTGGTAAACAGACAAATAACATATGTGTATGAATCCATGCTAACTGATGTGAACCAAATCACCCAAGCATGCATGTTTAGGAACGTGTGTTGGAATATACCTTTCTCACTATGAGTCTTGTATATTATTAGAAAACTGCAACAAGTGAAACAGTTCAAAAGCTTTACCAAGCAATCTAAACTTCAAGACAAGAATAGTAGTAACGCACATTGTGCATAGTTCAGTAGCTTGGAAATCTGCGGCTGCAGAATGCAGAGATTGAAAACTGGGGTGAACTGGCCTTAGTTGAATAATGCCTGCATGTACTTCTCATGGGTGAACAGGATAAACTAACTATGCTTCAATATTTTAAAATAAAAAGTATTAAAAGAAGAATCGGCAAAACTTAATTTGTTCCTGAAGCTAACAGAGACTAGTAAGGCATTATTTTATGTATTTTTATGTATGGTGCATTTCCCCAAACAGCAAAATTCAGCACAGAATCAGTACTCTGCTTTGTAGCATATTCCCAGCTCCTGAGTCATAACTGGAAGGTTTGCATAGCACCAGAACCATGCCATTACATTTGGAATGCAGAGTGTTTCTGTAGTTTCTTTAACCCTCATCAGAGAAACACCTCTTCTTCTTAATACATTAATCCCTGAATTGCTGTGTTTCCTACATTCTGTAAGGAGGGCTGTACTGTGAGCAGTTCTTCTGTACCCAGTAACTTTCTTTCCTGAGTGGCATCCCAGCATGCTTTGCAAGTGGCCATGCTATGCTAAGTGCACAGTACAACAGTGACCATGCAGTATGCAAAATATATGATAATAAGTGTTAATGCTGTATATTTATGAAACACTCTGAGTGCACATGTTGTACGTTTCAGCTTGATACAGCATAGTCAAATTTTCACCACAATAGAAAATGGCATTAGGATTCCCCTGGACAAAAAGCTCTGATGCTTTTTGTCAATTGGTCTGTTGGATAGTATGGATTACTGCCTGGAGACTTCCCAAGACCAGTAAGCACTCCTTTCAATCCCAGTGATGATGGGGTTAGAATCCCAAGAAGGAACTATATGACTAGTTATTTCTGTTTGTACGACACAGCTGAGTGATGGCATCAGTGTTCAGGGGGTCAGTCAGAAAATATAGTTTATGCCAGGTCAATGCCACTAGTGCTAGTGTCTAATTTGTTCACTGCATGGTAGAAACAATGCTATGAACTGAGGTTACTGAGAGCTCTAGTACACATATCTCACTCTATGCTACAATATACTTAACATTGTCAAGGAATCCACACCCCTAATGCATGCTGGATATGCAGCAAACACTTCCTTTGAGAAACACTTTTTAGAAGTCTAAAAATTAAGCTTAAATATCAGATAAGTTCAGGATGTGAAAAAAACAAATATTTGGAAAACAAGTCTTGATGAAGACAAAAAGAAATGCTTACTCTACAACAACAAGGAGACAGCAGAATCACAACTACAATTTGGGGTAACTCAATGTTATGCAGGTCTTCTAAGCATGGTTTGAGATTTTCTCTTCTCTGTAAAAATCTACAGCAAGAAATATCATTACCATATTTTTTGCTTACTTATGCCTGGTATTTGGTACAGCAGATTAATTATTTATTGCTTTCCTGCTATTTAAAATCATATGCATTTGGAACAGGGTTTTATGACGGACATATTTACAAGACAAAGAGGCTGATGCCTTATTTTATTGTTTTTAACACATAGCCGATGGTGTAGGTTAGATATTAATCTGTTGTCTATTAATAAAGTACTTGTTAAATTGACTGGTGTTTATTAAGGTAGGTAAAACTGAGGCAAAAAGATGATCTAAGATGGTGAACGCGATTAGACTGGATAAAATGAGCAGCTAAGAGTAGAATAGAAGGAGATCAGAGACAGGTGGCAAGGCACTCAGCCTTTGGGACAGGAGATTAGTTTGCATTGCTTTGACATAGAAAAGGATGAGGGGTCTGCAGAATTGCAGCCTTTGAAATCAGTAGAAGAGCTAGAGAGACCCTTGAGAAGGCATGTGTGCTGAGAGTGATGAATATGGAGTCAAGGTTAATGCCACCCAGGCAGAAGGCAAAAGCACTGGGATATATTGCGGAAGATGAGAAGCAAGGAGTCATCAGCAAGATGAGCTGAAGGGGGAGTCAGAATGTACTTATTTATTTTGTTTATTGACATTTGTTTACCAGGAAAGTCTGACTGGGCACAAGTGACCTTTTTTAATGAGGCCCGAAGAGGAAAGCTCCAATGTAATAAATTTAATGCAATCAATATTTACAATAACACATTTTATAATGCAGTTTCAGTGAATACATAGCATAGTAGTGAGTATAATAAAATTTGAATTGATGTTCACAAGCTTTAATACACAAGCATTGTATTGAGAATTTACCGATAGAAGATTGGTGTGAGGTATTAGAGGAGATAAGCAAGTTTAGGTGTTAACAGAGAAAACTAGTGATGGAATGGTAATTTAGTTGTAGTACATAAACCCAACATATTAGTCATAGGAGACTCCATTGTGAGACACACAGGTGTGCCCCTCACTAGGCTGGATAAGGAGAAAGTCACAGTTAGTTGTTTGTCTGAAGCCAGAATCCACCATATCACAAATACACTCAAGTCTCTCAACAGGTACTGTTATGACTCTGTCATAGTCTATGTCAGAGTGAATGACTTGAGACATACCTCCCTGGACTATATGAAGAGAGACATGATCAAGCTCCCTGAGTATGTGTCCCAGGCAGGTATGTCCCTAGCCTTAAGCAGCATTCTACCATCACCCAGAATGATGCCTCAATACAAACAGTCAGACTGACTTTAACAACTGGCTTAGTTTCTGGTGTCATTCCAAGGGGATCCAGTACCTGACAGCCTTTGGTAACATGATTAACAAGCCTTGATGCTTTGCCACAGATGGCCTGCATCTGTCTCCCTTGGGCTTCAGGCTCCTAGGCAAAGGCTCTTGCCTCCCCCATGGAGCCTTTTTTAGGCAATGCCATGAGGTCAAAGCTACCAACATGAAACTTTTATCAAAATGTAAATTAAAGGTTATGCTGCTAAATGCTATGAATTTCAACATGAAACTACACTCATTGCAAGCATTCTTAACCCTGGAAGAAGCTGACATTTGTGCAGTCACAGAAACCTTGTTCAAAGCTGCAGAGAGCACCCCAGCCATACCAGGTTACTCATCCTATCATTTATTCAGACCCCAAACCATGGGAGCAAAACAAAAGGAGGTGGAGTTGCAATATATATAAAAGACATATACACCTCTAGGCTGGTCAAACAGTATGATGCACAGGAAATACTCCAGGTGCAGTTAACAACTGACAAGACCCCTATTCAAATCATAACTAGCTACAGGCCTCCAACTCTGACTCAGGATGCCCATTCCACCTATCTGCACCTCTTCGAATCTATCAGGATTCAACCCTTTACCCTGATCATGGATGACTTTAACTATCCAACCATAGATTAGAAGAAATACTCATGCCAAAACACAAATGCCAATAGATTCCTTGATTTTGTCAATGCAAATGCCTTGGACCAGTTGGTTGACACCCCCACAAGAGATGAAAATATCTTGGACTTGGTAATAACTAACATGAGTAACCACTGCAGCATCCCCTACAGTGTCATCATCTCTGGTAAGATTCGACCACAAAGAAGTCATTTTAGAAGTCACCATCTCCCCCGACCCACCCCTAGCAAGGGCCAAACAAAAAAAATTCTCCAAAGCTGATTACAATATCCTGAGGGAAGGTATAAACAGCTTTACAGCTCCCTCCCCCTCCACAGGAACTGGCACATATGTCCAAACCTACACCAAAGTACTATATGAGCATTTATACAGCTGTATGGAATCAGGAATACCAGGCAGGACAAACTCCTCCTCCTCAAGGAAGAGTAAACCTGTCTGGTGTCTACAATAAATAAACTCTATAATAAAAAGAAAAAATTTGCTGTCCAGGACCAAGAAGTAGCAGGTGTCTAATCAAAAGCAATCTCTACTCAGCCTAAACAAGCAAATAAGAGCACTAGTGAAATCCTTGAAAGCAAACTTCAAGTCCAAGCTGGCCACATCTACTAAAGACAATCATAAGGCTTTCTTCACATATGTCTGCAATCTCATGTGAAGCACCCAGGTCTGCTCAGAGCTGGTGGTCAAGGACACCACTTACACAAACCCTGTAGATATAACCAACTTGCTGGCAGACAGGTTCAGTGTAAACTTCTGTCGTCTGTCCCCCTATCAGTAAAACAGGACATTCCCCAGTGCCTGCCCCCTCCCCTTATCTCTAGGGAGCAAGTCATCATTGCCCTCTCAAAGGCAAAAAATATGGCCTCCCTGGGACCTGATAACAGCCCAGGTTGCATCCTACATGAACTCAGGCAGGGACTTGCAGCACCATTAGGCAACCTATTTAACCAAAGCCTGAGTATCGGCTTTGTCCCAGCTGAGTGAAGGACAGCTACTGTCATCCCTTTGCACAAAGGTGGAGCATCCACTGATCCAGGAAATTATAGACACATCAGCCTAACTAGCTTGACCTGCAAGTCCATGGAGTGGATTATCATGGACCTCATTAACAAGGACATTGGCAACCTCCAAACATTTGATTCCACACAGTTTGGTTTTGTCAAGGGGAGGTCATGCCTGTTAAATTTGGTTGACTTCTTTGAGACAGTCACCAAGGCCATAGACAAGGGGAAGATGGTGCACACCACCTACCTTGACCTGGCCAAGGCCTTCAATACTATTCCCCACTCAGGAATAATAGATAACTCTCTCAACTAGGCATTAATTCATAGCAGTGGTGCAGCGGTAGCATTGTCACCTCACAGCAAGAGGTTCTCTGATTCAATTCTTGGTTGGAGTGCCTTATGTGCCGAGTCTGCATGTCCTCCCTGTGTTCATGTGGGTGTTCTCTGGGCACTCCGGTTTCCTCCCACATTACAAAGACATGCATCTGGAGTGTTTCTCCCCAGGCCTCCTCTGAAAATTTGCTTTGTTCCAAGTTGGACTTTCCTGGTAAACAAATGTTAAATAGGTTGCCAGATGGGTAGCAAACTGGCTCACTGACAGAACCCATCTAGTCAAAATAGGGGATCCACCTCAAGTAGTGGACCCATAACAAGCAGTGTACCCCAGGGATTGGTCTTGGTGCCACTGCTGTTTGTGATATACTTCTCAGAGGTGCAGGCCAAATCTAGTGAGCTATGGCTGACCAAGTTTGCAGATGACTGTAAGCTGGGTGCTGTCATCAATTCCCTTACTGATGTGGACTTCCTCCAAGAGGGTCTCACCTAAACAAATGACTGGTGCCAGAAACATGGACTCAAACTGAATGCCAAAAATGCATCATCATGCCTTTTGGGAAGAATGATATCCTCACAAATTATCACATTGATAATAAGACACTAAGCATGCAATCAGTCCCAGGTTAATAGCAAACTGACTTTTGACCACCATATTGCCTATGTTGTAGGGAAAGCTTTCCACATGACCCAGCTCATTAGTAAAGCTATCTCATATAGGGACAAGATAGTCATAACATCCCCTGTATTCTTCCCTTATAACACCCATTATCGAGTACAACACTCCTTTCAGAATGTACCTCACAAAACACATGCAGCAGCTGGAGAGACCACAAAGATTCCTCACCTGGAGAATCCAGTGCCTCAAACATCTACCCTACACAGATACGCTAAAAGCCCTGTCCCTCTACTCAGTCTCCTACAGACTCCTCAGAGCTGACCTCTGTCTGGCATACACTGCAATGCCAGACTCCGCCCTGATTTGACTGCTGCATATCCGCAAGTCAAGCTCCACTCGAGTAACCCACGCGCATGACCTCAACCTGGTCTGTGACATTAATAGGACTTGCTGGTGGGACAGATTTGTGTCCCAGAGACTCTCCCTTTTGTGGAATAGACTCCCTCTCCATGTAATGCAGAGTACCTCATTAAACCTTTTCAAGCATAACCTGGATATCTGGATGGGGAGCAGAAAATACACCCCTGGGATTCCATCTGTGTTCCTGCTTGACAGTGGCATAGGGTGCTGACTTCCTGGAACATGGGCTAAATTCTTGGCTAGGCTTGTAAGGGCCTCAGGGCCAGTAGCCTAGTAACTTCCTGTGATCTTATAATTAGAAGTAGAAATAGTAGTCTAAGTGCTACAATAAAGTAGATAGGTTCATAGGTGTGTATTAGGCTAACGACCACTAAAGACTTTATAAGCCTAGCCATGCAACCCTAATATGACCAGATATCTGATTTATATATGGGGTGATTTACTGACTGCCTCTGTCCATCAAAGACATAGTTGCCAGACCAGTAGAATTTCCTATTACCCGTCTATTGGTCTAGGTTGCACTTAAAATATGGATCAGGAGGAGCTCTACTTCACAAGGATAGGAGCCTGTTCCGGAGAATGGGACTTCTCTGAGAAAAATATTTGTCTCTCCGGCATGTCCTATTTATGTTGCAAGCAAAATTTAGGTCTTTTAATCTAGTAGTTCTGATGTTTTTTGTTTTGTGCATGTGCAAAGGTTCAGCAAAACAGGGTCCAGGTATGTCTTGTGTGCCAGGCAAAGATCACCTCCCAGAAGTCTGTATGATATTGAGTAAATACACAGGGCTTTGAGGTGATCAACATAGGACATTTTATTTACTCCCTGTATTCTTTTTGTAAAATACCTTTGTGGACATTACAATTTTAGTAGTGTTTGGTCAGATACATACAGAAGAGGGCATTATACTCAAGGATGTGTCTGATAAAGGCCAAGTACAGTGATATGATGATCTAGATGCCAAGCCCTTTCTTATAAGCTAAGCAACACAGAAGGATTTCCTTATTACCATGGACACATGTTGACCGAAGGCTAGGTTACTGTCTACATGAGTTCTCAGATCCTTGACTAATGAATCAATTTTTAGGGTTGTTTTAATGATGGCATAGTTACCCTGGGTTGTTGACTTTTTAAAAGGTACTATAATGCATTTCATTGTACTGAATGTTAAGCCATGGCTTTGGCAACAAGGAAATGTCTGTGTTAGATCTTCTTGTAGCGTGTTCTCATCTTAAGGGATTCAATGACTGATCCCAGTTTGCAATCGTCTGTGAACTTGTTTAGCCCGAGACCTTTGACACTGGTTTTGACATCTGAGATGTAGATGCCAAACAGAAGTGGGCCCAGCACAAAGCCCTTGGGGACTCCAATAGTGACTGTCCTCTTTGTGGGGGTGGCCTCAGCAATTCTAACTTCTTGGTCCTATCAATGAGCCAGCTAGTTCTTCAAACTGTTACAAAGTTTATTGACAGTTTTGTAAGTTTGTTGAGAATTCTCAAGTGAGGTATTGTACCAAATGCTTCTGTTGCTGTCCTCGATTCTCAGTGCACCAAGCCTGTATTAAGAGCATAGTTAAATAATGACTCCAGGGGTCCAGATAAGCCATATTTTAGACTGTACAGGAGCATTGTGAAATATTACTGAGCCCCATTTAGGCTGTGTTCTTGGCTTAACTGAGCAAAGCCAGTACATGATCCCTAGTTACAGTTGGAAGGGTTATGTTTGAGGGTATTTATTGGGGGATAGTTATGTGTAAGAGGCTGTAAAGCTAGAACTGAATTTGCCTGCTAACAGCTTTGCTGTATAGCCAGCTCAGTGAATGCGGCACCATTAAAGATCAATTCAGCACATTGTTGTATGCTGTCCTTGAGATTTCTGACTTTGCTGAAGAGGGCCTTATGGTTATCCTTCACCTGAGAGGGTATCATAACCTCAAAGTTGGCTTTGCTTGATGGAATTAGCCCTCTTAACTGTCTATTTAGTTTGATGAGAAAGTTTGTAGCTTTATGGGAACTACCTTATCTGATTTTTACCAGATTTTCCCTTTTATTTCCTGTTTAATTTGGGATGCCACCAGGATAGTTTGTTTCTGTTGATCTTGGGCTTAGCCTCTATGCAGCCATTGACATGGTTGTACAGAATATATGAGAGTAAATCAGCATAGGCTGCTACATTCCCTGGGTTTGGAGAGGCACTGAATTTTGACAAACTGTTATTAATGAAAGGTAATTTGCCTTAGAATAGTTCCTAACTGTTATTGGTTTTAATTGGATAACAGAGTTGATTTTGATTTCAAAGGAGACAGCTTTATGATTTGACCTTCCCAATGAGGACAAAATATGGGTGGGGTGGGGTGGGGGGCAGCATTCTTCCATATTTGCGAGCACAAGGTTCAGTATGTTGGAGCCTCTGTAGGGAGCAGTCACTATTTAGGCAAGGGTGTTTGTATCTGAAAGTCCAGGAATCTCTGTACCTGTAGTTTTGTGGGCATATATGCTTTCCATTCTATAAAGGGTAATTAAAGTCTTCCATGAGTAGGAAATTAGGTTGGAGGTTAAGTGTCTCCAGTAGGTCCAAATATGCATTGTGAACTTCCTGAGACATGGAGGGTGACCTATAGTTGGCAAAGATATGGTAGGGGAATTTTGTCTATGGTGATCTGCCCATGGAGAAACTCTAGCATGCCATCCTGTTTGACTATCCTACAGGTGTGCATATTATTGATGAATATTGAGAAACCTCCACCTTTAACCCTTGTCTGTCCAGCTACTGGTCTAAAAGTTGGAAGCACTGAAACCTTGCACTGCCAGGATATTCTCTGCCACATTAAACCATGTCTCTGTAACTGCACAGATGTCTATATTCTTGAGTGTGTAGTTTTGATTTGGTCGACTGGTATTGGGCAGTAGCACCTTGAGGTTCAGCGGAGTTGATTTTGCTATGTAGGTAGGTTTGTCATTTTGACATTGCCTAAAAGGCTCTATGGGGTGGATAAAGTTTTAGCTAGTATTCAAAATCCTAGAAGGGAAAAGTGCAGACCATCCCTGACAAAGCAATTTTGTTAACCATGTCCCCAGATGACAAATATCAGATCCCCTTAGAATAACACTAGAATGTCAGCCAATTGTTGAAATCAATCTTTTTTTGCTCATATTGTGGCATCATCCTTTGTGATAGTAATGTGCTGCTCTGTGCCAGGTTCATAATAGCCTGAGACATATAGTATGAAAGCTCCATAATGTCTCTCTTCTTATAGTCCAGGGAGGTACATCTCAGGTCATTTACACCTACATGGACTATGATGGAATCATACTGGTACCTATGGCATAATGACTTGTGTGTGTGCATGATTTGGTGGATTCTGGCACCAGATAAGCAACTAACAGTTATAGGTTCATAAGTTCATAGGTAGGTACTAGGCTATTGGCCCTAGGGCCTATATAAGCCTAGCCATAAAGGTACCCTGGCTTTCGCCACCCAAGAAAATTATTTTCCTGTGCCCCTGTCGAGCAGAGCCACAGAGGTGATCCCTCGGGTGAATTTCCTATTTTCCATCCAATCATCAAGATTTTTCTTGAAGAGTGCTAATGAGGAGCTCTGTTTGACATAGATAGGTAATCTGTTCCAGAGTATGGGAAGTCTCTGGGACAGGAATCTATTCCTCCAGCATGTTCTGTTTATTGTGGTGACAAGGTTTAGGTCCTTTAGCGTGTATCTCAGAAGGATTGGGATTTCTTTAAGTGGAGCATGTCCAGCAGCTCTGGGTCTGACATAGCTTTGTAAGTTAGGCAGAGATTGCCTCTGAGTAGGCAATATGAGATGGAGTAAATCTAGAGTTTTTTGAGACAGTCTGCTTAGGGCATCTGTTTGAGGCTGGTAATCCTCATTGTGAGGTATTTCTGCGGCCTTTCCAGTTGTTGTAGATGTCTTGTGAGGTACATACAAAAAGGGGCATTGTACTCCACAATGGTTCTAATGAGTCATGAGTAGAGGGGAACAATGACCTCTTTTTTCCTGGATGAGAAACCTTTTGTGATGAGATGTGTCACGTAGAAGGATTTCCTGACTACTGTGGCAATGTGATTATTAAAGGAGAGACTACTGTCCACCTGTGTCCCAAGGTCTCTTATCACAGTTTCGGTGTTAAGTGGACTACTACCTATGTGGTAGCTCATGGGTACAGAGTTTTTACCAAAGGGGATGACAGTGCACTTTTTGGCATTGAGCTTGAGGCCATGGCTTTGACACCAGGCATCTGTCTCAGTGAGGCCCTTTTGTAGGATGTCCACATTATTAGGAGTTTTGATTATGGCTCCTAGTTTGCAGTCATCTGCAAACTTCGTTAGCCAAGGACCTTCTGTGTTAGCCTGTACTTCAGAGAAGTAGATACCAAAAAGGAGAGGACCCAGGACTGAACCCTGTGGTACTCCACTTGTCACTGGTTTGAAGTTGGATTTGGAGTCTACTACTTTCACAGTGTGGGTTCTGTCAGTGAGCCAGATGGCAACCCATCTTGTAACTTAGGGATTTATACCTAGTTTAGTGAGTTTATCTATAATTCCAGAGTAGGGGATGGTGTCAAAAGCCTTGGTGAGATCTAGATAGGCTATGTGAACCACTTTACCCTCATCTACAGCTTTGATGACTGCTTCAAAGAAGTCTATCAGGTTTAGGAGACATGATCTGCCTTTTACAAACCAGGACTGGGTGGGGTCCAGAGTTTGGAAATTACCAATGTCTTTGCTTATAAGTTCCATGATGATACATTCCATGGCCTTGCAGACCAGGCTTGTTAGGCTAATGGGGCAGTAGTTACCAAGGTCCATGTTGGCTCCTCCTTTGAGGAGTGGGATACCCATCGCTGTGTGCCATTCAGTGTGCACAAAGCCTAAGGTGAGGCTATGATTGAACATGGTGCTTAGGTGGGGTGCCAGTTCATTCTGTAGTTCATGTAGAATGCAGCCTGGGATGCTGTCAGGTCCCATGGGTGCTGTGTTCTTGGCTTTGGAGAGTGTGGTTCTTACCTGTGCAGCCATGATTACAGGAACTTTGCATTCTTCCGGTATAGAGATGGGCCCTTTAGGGGGCGAGAGGGGGGGGGGCGGGGTAAAATTAGCACTGAACCTATCTGCCTGGATGTTGGCAATATCAGTTGGTTCTGTATATTTAGTGCCATTGTGCTGTAACTTAGAGCAGATCTAAGTGTTGCCATTGAGATTCTTGACATAGCTATAGAATGCTTTGTGGTTGTCTTTAGTATCAATGGTGATTTTGTTTTCATAATTAGCTTTGGAGGATTTTTATGAGGGATCTCAGCTCCTTACTGAGGCTGACCAGGGAGTTCCTCCAATCATGGGATTTTACTCTTTTTTTGAAACAGTTTCTTTCTTCTGTTGTAGAGTTTGTTCATGGCAGAGGACCACAAGATTGGCTTCCTTTTTTTGGAAGATAGCATCTTGGCTCTGTTAGGGATAGCATGATCCATGCACTTGTGTTGTTGTTTGTCTTTCGGCTTTTCCCGGTTAGCGGTTGCCACAGCGGAACACCGGTCCACTAATGAATGGCAGTAAATTTTTATGGTGCCAAGTTGCTAGCTCGACACCCAACTTTCAACGAAGGCACACCCATTCATGCATGTCTTTCGGAACGCCACTCGACCGTGGGGAGGACATGCAGACTCCACAGAGAAGATCCATGCACTTATGTAAGTACTTATAAAGTGCATTTATGTAGGATTCAGCAGTCATACCTCTGTTGTCCATCTGCATGGGTGTTGTGAAGTTTGCCACTTCTGTCTTAAGAAGCATGAAGTTGGCTTTGGAGAATTTTTTTACAGTGGTTTCCCTAACAGGGGGTGGGGGCGGGATGTGGATGTCTAGGGTGATTAGCTTGTGGTCGGATCTGACCAACTAGGAGTTTACCTCTGGTATGGAACACCGGTCGCCCATGCTGGTAATGACTAGGTCTAGGATATTGCTGCCCCTGGTGGGGGTCTGGATAAGTTAATCCAAGACATTGGAATTTATGAATTATCTAATTATCTTGTCTTTGTTCAGCCTGGACAGAGGGGCATTGGTATATCTTACAATGGAATCCCCAGTGATGACAGTCCTGGGA
Organism: Protopterus annectens; assembly: GCF_019279795.1. Lineage (NCBI taxonomy): Eukaryota > Metazoa > Chordata > Ceratodontiformes > Protopteridae > Protopterus > Protopterus annectens. Next base: position 1,505,759,573 of record NC_056745.1, read on the forward strand.
AGTATGTTTGTTTGCCTTAGGGGCTTAGTGTTTGAGGTTCGACTGAGAGTGACAGTATGCATGATATTAGGTACTGATTTTTCTGAATATGTTTGGGCTTGGTGAGACATATCTTTGACAACAGGTGCTCTTGGCGATCTTTCTTGTTTAGGAAGATTGCTTTTAAGTGCCTCAGCATATGTTAGTCTATGCAAGTGTTGTCTGCTATGTGAGCTGGGTGTTTAGTGTTGTCTGCTATGTGAGCTGGGTGTTTAGTGTTGTCTGCTGTGTGAGCTGGGTGTTTAGTGTTGTCTGCTATGTGAGCTGGGTGTTTAGTGTTGTCTGCTATGTGAGCTGGGTGTTTAGTGTTGTCTGCTATGTGAGATGGGTGTTTAGTGTTGTCTGCTATGTGAGCTGGGTGTTTAGTGTTGTCTGCTATGTGAGCTGGGTGTTTTATGTTGTCTGCTATGTGAGCTGGGTGTTTAGTGTTGTCTGCTATGTGAGCTGGGTATTTAGTGTTGTCTGCTATGTGAGCTGGGTGTTTAGTGTTGTCTGCTATGTGAGCTGGGTGTTTAGTGTTGTCTGCTATGTGAGCTGGGTGTTTTATGTTGTCTGCTATGTGAGCTGGGTGTTTAGTGTTGTCTGCTATGTGAGCTGGGTGTTTAGTGTTGTCTGCTATGTGAGATGGGTGTTTAGTGTTGTCTGCTATGTGAGCTGGGTGTTTAGTGTTGTCTGCTATGTGAGCTGGGTGTTTTATGTTGTCTGCTATGTGAGCTGGGTGTTTAGTGTTGTCTGCTATGTGAGCTGGGTATTTAGTGTTGTCTGCTATGTGAGCTGGGTGTTTAGTGTTGTCTGCTATGTGAGCTGGGTGTTTAGTGTTGTCTGCTATGTGAGCTGGGTGTTTTATGTTGTCTGCTATGTGAGCTGGGTGTTTAGTGTTGTTTGCTATGTGAGCTGGGTGTTTAGTGTTGTCTGCTATGTGAGCTGGGTGTTTAGTGTTGTCTGCTATGTGAGCTGGGTGTTTAGTGTTGTCTGCTATGTGAGCTGGGTGTTTAGTGTTGTCTGCTATGTGAGCTGGGTGTTTAGTGCTGTCTGCTATGTGAGCTGGGTGTTTAGTGTTGTCTGCTATGTGAGCTGGGTGTTTAGTGTTGTCTGCTATGTGAGCTGGGTGTTTAGTGTTGTCTGCTATGTGAGCTGGGTGTTTTATGTATAGTATTGACAACCTGAAGTGAAGTATTCGAAAGGAATGAGCAGATTTAGTGATTGACTGCTTTAAAGTGGGTATAAGAAGGTAATGAAGGATGTTAAGACAAGCTATGTCCAACATGAGGAGCAGGGACAAAGCCAGGAAGCATAGTGGACGTTTTCAGTAATGGTATGAAAAGATGAAGTTGTGAGATCGACCCAACTGATATGCGAATTTTACTCCTAGTTCTGGCTTCATTATTGGAATAGTGACTGACCCCAGCAGTGCTTTGTGTTTGTAGATGGTAAGCACTTGCTTATCATTTGCCCAAAGGGTACAATTTGATAGATAGAACTGGAGTATGGGGCTAATTGCTGGGTAAGTGGTAGATAGAGTTACCATGACTGAGTTTATAAGGAATTTCTTTACTCTGTGAAGGGTAGCTAGTTTTGATGGGTTTTCTTGATGTCATGGATATGCAACTCAAATTTAAGATTGTCATCATCTCTCATGCCAAGTAATTTTGTATGTGAGATAACCTCAATCGTGGTATTATTTAAGGAAGAAATTTTAAAGTTTCTATTTTTTTCATGGATATGGGATTTTGGAAAAAAAAAAAGAAAAATAATTAAGTTTTTTTGTGGATTTAACAGCAAGTGATTAACCTGCAGCCAACTTTCAATGTGGTTAAAGGCTACATGACTAAGTCTCTGAAGATGAATGAGGTTATCTGAAGTACATATTAGGAAAGGACGGCACAGTGGTGCAGCGGTAGTGTTGTTGCCTCACAGCAAGAGGTTTTCTGGTTTGATTCTCGGCTGGGGTGCCTTCTGTGTGGAGTCTGCATGTCCTACCTGTGTTTGTGTGGGTTTCCTCCGGGTGCTCCGGTTTCCTCCCACATTACAAAGACATGCATCTGGAGCCTTACCCCCTGGGCCTCCACTGAAAATTGGCTTTGTTCCAAGTCAGACTTTCCCGGTTAACAAATGTTAAATAAATAAATAAAATAAAATAAATAATTAAAAAAGCATTGCCAGGGTAGTATTGTATAAGGAAGCTTACTGAGAGGATTTACGTAGATCATTACTGAATATGCTGAAGAGTAGAGGGCCAAGAATGGAGCTTGTAGCAAACCAGCATTAACAGGAAGAAAGGGAGAAAATGTGGAGAACCATTTACCACACTGGATTGTAGCAGTTAAGCAGTTGTTAAGCCCTAGTAGTCTGGATTGTTATAGCCCTAGGGAAAATATTTACAGAAGAAATTTGGTGAGAGACTCGATCAAAAGCTTTGGAGAGATGACAAGGAATACAGAGAAAATGCATTTGCCCATGTCTTTGGCTTTGATAATAGTATCCATGAAGGTTGATAAGGCTGTGGTAGTACTATGTGTGGGCCTAAAACTACGCTGTGCGGGGGGTCTGGAGCTTTTCCTAAAGAATGTGCTTAAGCTGTTGTTTGTGAATGTACATCTCCAAATGTTTTCACAAAGGGGAGAATATGGCTATAGGTCTAAAATTTGTTGTATCAGATGAGGTTTCACTTTTATGAAGGGGGATGATGAAGAATTATTTTTTTCCATAGAGAAGAAATGTATGATTCCTTGATAAATCTATTTATTAGGACAGACAGTATAAGGTATGGACCTTGCAGCCAGCTCAAGGTATTCAGCTGGGAGATTATCTACTGGAGAACAAGAGTTCAGTTTAAGGACCAGTAAATTGATATAGGAGGTCTGGATGGATTTTAGGGTGAAACAGGGGGTACTTGCTGTCTTTGGAGAGGGCATACCAGGATTGTTGTTAGGTGGAAAATCTTTAATAAGGACTTTAATGCTTTCTATAAATGTGTGCAGCTATGACGGAGTGTTATTTGGGCAGGATTAGGAGTGGTGGTTGTTCCAGGATTATTCATATCATTACTATAAGATCATAGGTTCAAAGGTGCATAGGTGTTTATTAGGCTAATGACCACAAGGGCCGTTTTAAGCCTAGTCATACATCCCAAATCTCTGACACATTCTAATTTCCTTGATGAGTGTAATCAAAGGCCTGGGAAATGAACCATTTACAGGTTGCCTGTGTATATTAGAGACATAGGTGCCAAGCCAGGGATGAATTTCCTGTTCCCCATCCAATTGTCCAAGATGTATTTGAATTGAGTTAGGGAGGAACTCACGTAGATGGGGAGCCTGTTGTATAGACGGGATAGTCTCTGGGATACATACCTGTCTCTCCAGCAGGTCCTATTTATATGACATGCAATCACACATTTTTTAGGGTTGGAACTATAATTTAGTGAACAGTTACTGTAGTAGATTTTGTCTGCATTAATCTGTCTTTTACAGTTACTTAACTCTTTAACAAATTCCCTCCAATACAGCTCTGGAAGTTTGCACTGTAACTTCCAGTGGGCGGAGCCTAAACTTTTTGACAGAATCAAATTATGTCCTCACATTGCAAACAAATGTACATAACTCTAGAACCACAGGGGTTACTAAAGAAGTGTAAATGGCAAACTCTTCATCACAATCTATTTTTATAGTGGTAGCATTCTTTAGGTTCTAGGTTTTAAATTAAATTTTATAAGTCACAGTAAACACAGTAAATATTTAGTTTGTAATATTTTGTAAACAACGTACAGTATCGCTGCAACCACTCAAGTTACACTCAAACTGTTTACAGTATTTTGTCCACATTCAGCTGGCAACTTTCATGTGAGGCTAAGCAGTCCTGCTTGTGGGACTTGGTTGTCAAGATCTTGTCAAGATATTTAAAAAGCAGGAAATTTATAACAATATAAACAAATATTATATAAGCAACAATTAATATCTATTTACCTACACTAGACAGAGGTCAAATATCAACACAGTTGTATTCGCCACTGTGTAAGATATAACATGAAATCATTCAATACTTTGTAAGTAGCATGGTTTTGAAATTATTAATGCAACTATGAACAGGCAATATTTGACGCATAGAGAAACAAGCAATATTTCCTGCATAAAGGCATCAGTAGGATGTAACTGCAGAAACACCTACAGGCGTCTCCCAGCTATAATAAGTTTTTTTGGAAAGATCTATGTTTTAACCATTCTTTCCAACCCCAAACTCTTTCATACATTAGATGCCTGCTTTGAGTGGATAACCAATGAGTTTGATTATTATTTAATTATTTACTTATTTTGTTCTATCTGGAACCAGAGTATTTTTTTTTTGTAAATATTTTTATTCATTTCCAAAAACAAGAAAACATGAATGCAGGTTATTTATGACAATGAAGTATTTACAAATTATTTAAAAAGGTAGACTAAAACCTCTAAACAGATATCAAACATTAAAACCAAAATAAAGTATTTACAAGGGTGTCTATTGTTGACATATAATTGACTTTCTATACAATTGTTTCCTGATTATAATCTGCTGCAGTCATTATTCTCCAGTATTTCAGTTACTTTTTGCCATGCTACGTATAATGATGTAGTTCTTTCAGTTCTTCCTTTAATAGTATTCATTTCCAATTGCGATACTGCTGACGCCATATTCATGAATTGCTTAAAAGTTGGAGAAGCTTTGGATTTCCAGTTTGATGTAATGTTCTTCCTTGCAATAGCTAGGAGAGTCCATAAGATTACATATTTTGTTCTTGGCACACAGTTGGGTAACCAGAGTATTGAGGGTTTTCAGGAAAAGTCTGTTAAATTTGTGTACAGATTCATCAAGTGGAATATTTTTCGGGATAGACAAGTTAAAGGATCTTAAAATTCTATTAAATGCTTCAGGGTTAAAATTAGTGAGGTTACAGGAACTGATAAGTGAGTGTTGTTTAACATGAAACATTCAAAAGACATGCGGCGGGAGCATTTCTCCCCGAGACTGCACTGAAAATGGGCTCTGCCCCAGTTGGAATTTTCCAGTAAACAAATGTTAAATAACTTACTAAAAAATAAATACAATGATGGGTACCGAGTCTATATGCATATATATGAGGTCGTCACTAAGGGAATCAGAGAGGGTGATACTAGAGATATACTTATTGGAATCAGATAACAATACTCAGTTGGGAATATAGACACACTTTTTATGATAGTTATAACTTGTGGGGGAGGAAATGAGTTGAGTCAACCCAAATAAATTGCGATTAGTTGATGGCTGTTTTGTGGAGATGATCTGCTCATCAAAATTAACGCCACCTAGGATTCCCTTGTCATTACAAATCGAATGTGAGATCCAGTTTAGGATGTTTTTCTGGGATGCACCATTATTGCCTATGGGAATATCGATTACTATAAATAACATGTTGCTGTTTATGGTTATTTAATTTAAGATGGGAGATAAGGAGATTGGAGTTATGGAATTTGGGAATAGATTTATTGCAGGGTAGGATATCAAGATACTCAGGCTATAATAAAGCTACTCCACTACCTTTTTTTTTTTAGTTCTATCAGGCCTGATGATATCATAGGTTCACAGGTTCATAGGTAACTACCAGGATAGCTGCACGTGTGTCCAATTTAAGCCCGGCCAGCTTCCATTTTTGTGCTCGAATTAGCCTGTCCCAATTGGTTAGAGACTGGCCTTATCTATCACATGGTTGATAAGTATATATTATCCTTAATGAGAATAACTGGCATGCCATACATAATTAAGGGGACCCGTGCATGTGATGAAGCATTTAGGAGCTGCCTCTGTCCATTTATAGTACAGGGGGCAGTCTTAGGGTAATTTTCTCTTTTCCTGTCATAGATCCATGTTGCACTCAAACATAGACAAGAATGAACTTTGCTTTCTGTGGATGGGGAGTCTGTTCTGAAGCAGCAGAATCCTATGTGAGATATAGCTGTCCCACCAAACCATTCTGTTGATGTTGCAGAGGAGGTTTAGACCCCTAGACTGAGTGTTTTTGATGCCATGTGACTTGCTGACGTGCAGTAAATCCATCAGTACTGTGTCAGAGGATGCTTTGTATGCCAGATGCAGATACCGACTAGAGTGACAGGGATTTCAGTCTTTCCATGTAGGACATGTTGTGTAGGCCTTGTATCCTTTAAGTAAGGTATCTTTGTGGGCATTCCAGTTGTTGTATGTGTCTGGATAGATACATGCCATTTGGGCATTATATTCATTCAATGACTAGCCAAAGTAGTGCTGAGTAAAGGGGCCAGTTACTTTCTTAAATATAGACACAATTCCTTTGTTTATAAGCTGTGTAATATAGTAAGACTTTCTTACAACAATGGATACATGTTGTTCAAAAACCAGGGATATTATATTTATATTGAATATAAAGGTATATTATAACTTTGGCTAACTATGGAAGTAAAATTTCATAGTTAAGTACATGGGATTTTAGCCATGTTTTAGTTACAGGTTCATAGAAGGTTACTAGGCTAACAGCCCTAAAGCCGTTACAAGCCTAGCCATATTTATCCTGAGTTGCCCCACTTGTTGGTGGTTAGATGAGTGAAGTTCACAGAGGTAAGAGTCTATGGTATTTAATACTGACTCCTCTGTCCAGATGGGATAGGGGCACCATCCCAGGAGTGAATTTGTGGTCACCCAGCCATTAATCTAGGCTGCATCTGAAGAGTGTCAGGGAGGGGCTCTGTTTCATTTGAATTGGAAGCTTGATCCAGAGAACTGAAAAGAATATCTGGTTTATTGTGGAGATCAAGGCAGGGGGCTCTGAAAGTTTATTACAGATGCTCTAAGAATTGAAGGAAACAAAATGTAAGCTGAATGGGCGAGTTTGAGATAGGTGGGTGGGGTTTGGATAGTTTTGGTGATGGTGGTGTGGGTCATCTATTAGAAAGAGATGGGCGGGCTGCCTACCTCTCAGTCTCTTAGTGCAAGAAATCTGGACAAAGCCTGACAAAATGGGGGCTAAAAGTCACCAACATAGGGACAGATTTTAAATATTGCTCTTATAAACTTAGAAAGTTGCTAGAGTAAAACAGCTTGTATTAACATACATTTTATGAAGGATTGGAAGTCTGAAACTCAAATGTATATTATTATTTAGTGACTTCAATCCTCAGATTATCTCAATTATTTTTTAGAAAACCACAAACTTTATGAGGAATACACCAAAACTATAAGGCAAAAATCTGGACATTCTGCAAAAATCCGAACAGTTGATTGGTATGGTGGGCTGAGTAGGAGGGAGTGATTGGCTTGGGATGCTTTTTGCAAACTACTGGGGGGTTCAACTATTTACAACAAATGGAGAAGAGAAATAATCAAGTAGAGGAAGTTGAGGCGAGTAGACATGTGATTGTGGGCAGATCAACATAAGCTAATTGATGAAAAAAGACAGCCGGTAATGGTGCAGGACTGAGCGACTTGGGATATCAGTTGTTAGCTGGATCAGTAAAGAGCTTAAAAGTTGTGCATGTGATCCTTGGACTAAACCTTATTAAGAGAAGTCTAACAGTGGTGACTATGCTCATGAACTCCACCGATTCCCCCTTCAACTTCTCTGACGTGCCTGAACCTCCATTTTCTTGCTTGGAAAATCTACTTTAGGAAACACCTACATCTGAATGGAAGGTTGAGCAATCCAGTACTTCATGGCCTCGAGAAAAGTCTAGCAGTTAGCATAAACAGACTGAATTTATACAGAGGCCTTTAAAACTGAGTCTCATTCACTGACCTCATCTCCATTGGACCACATTCTTGAAAAAAAGCACTTCTTACCTGGTATACCTACATTTACTTTTTTAGTAATTTAACATCTTATCTTTCTCAAAATAATTGCAATAGATTGACATTTGTCTTACTTCATAACCCCATGCTCATGTATCCACTGACAAAATCATCTCAACCTACATATTGCTAAAAGAGCACTTTATGAAGACATCAGACAGCTAAGCAATTTTTAGACAGTTCAGCCATACCCAAAATGATGCAGTTAAGTGTTACAAAAATTTGAACTACAGATGCATCAGTTTTGGGGGATCATGAGGTTTCAAATCTATTGCTCCCCTAAAATAGCTAGTATAGTTGACCAGTTTCTTATACAACAAAAATTAGTCCCAGATGCTAGAGACGTATTCATTTAATGACAATGTATAATGATCTACAAATTCTCCTTTGAGTATTCCATCAGTGAGATCTGGTGGACAGTGGTCACCAAGCACCACACAATGGTGAGATAGATTACCACTTGCTGTTTAGCACCATTCTGTTTTGTTCTAAAAATGACATGGCTTCTGCTGACTTTAAATGTAGAAATAAATGCTTATTCATCATTTGAACCAAATAATTGATTCCATGTTTGCAAAGAGTATTGTTGTGTTTTTCCCTGCTTAAAATGGAAACGTTTATCCTTATCAACAAGAACACAGTTGTGGTTACATCCAGACTTGGTAAAACAAAGACAGTTATACTGGTGTTGTGTGAAGTTTCTTTTCTTCATCACTCGCCAGACTCGATCTCTAGTAGTTTCCTCGCTGACCATCATCATGCATTGCACTCTTGTCAACTTTTCTTGCATACAGCCATGTAATATGGTGCTTATGATTTTCAATTGAATTATCACCTGGTTTCCTTACAAAAAAAATGTCTGTCATCAGACTGTATGCAAATATTAACCTGTGTTACACTTCAGTTTATTAAGTTCTTTGGAATTACTGATTATGACTGGGAAGAAACATACATATCACATAAACACAGTGACATAAAGCAGATATGATAGAGAAGGAAAGGCAAAATCACCATTTCAAAAATTTCTAATTTACGCAATTGTTACATCTTTATGCCTTTCATTCCTGATAAGTACACCTCAAACTAAAACAATTGTTCCAATTTACTAAAAACTCCTTTGTTTTCTGTAATCTTGATAATTCTGATGATGAAGAGCAGTGATTATGTCAGAATAAATTTCTACTCCTTACCAGCTTTACACAATTCTCACTGCTGTGTGCAAGATTCAAAGAAAAAAGCTGTACTTCTCATGTTGCTAACATATAACTAAATTAAAAGCTTTTTATATAGGTAACAAAAGTGTTTTCATCGTTTTGTGCAGTTTATATGCAACCCAATGTCCTCAAGTTTTAGCTTTATTACAATAACTCTAGCACTCTCAGTAATTTGAGTGATTAAGTATCAGTTTTCTGTACTTTCTTGCTGTACTTAGCTGTTTTCCGCCTAAACGCCGGTTTTCCAGCATTTATTGTGATTTAAAAGCTTGTTTTCTTTTCACATATTGTACTTATTTGATTGCCTGTACTTTTAAAAAGTCATTTTTTGTTTAAATAATTTGTTTAACTGTTGTAGACTACACAGTAAAGTGCAATAGCCTTTTCTGATCATTTGTAGTCATTTAAAGCTGTTTTAAGTGTATTTTTTATTGTTTTTTCCTTATCTTTTCAAAAAAAAAACAAACAAAAAAAAGAAAAAACAAAGAAAGTCCTTGTTTCCCACCTTTCTAAGCTAGTCTAGTCCAGTTTTCAGGCTAGTGCTGAATCCATAGCTGTGTTACAAATTTCTTTTTTTTTTTTTCAAATGGCTGTGTTACAAATTTCTGAGTTGCCCATACCTTACTTGGATAGAAGGAAGTTTCTCTGTATACCTGTGAGAGAGGGGAGCTTTGAGCAACCTATCTGTCCCTGTAGGAGTGGTTCCAGCCCAGAAGTTAGTAGTTTACTGGCCATTTTGGGCTAATTTCTACCTCTTTCATTTCACTGCTATAAAAACCATGTTTGCGCGGTTTTGCATGCCGGGCAGCACCAGTTAGCTAGGGATAAATTATTCCTGGCTCCACTAAGTCTCCTCTTCAGTTTTTCCCTTGAAACTAGTCTAACTCTCAACCTAAGCACTCAAAAAGCATCCTACAGCCCAGCACTTGCTCAGACTTAATAGCAAGCATTAACATACCCTGACACTTGATTGCCCAGCAGGGCAAGGCTCTTTATTCACCCCTCACCAACCAAGTGACTAAACAGCTCACCCTACTATTCAGGCATGACCAAAGGGCAATTTCAGGTGTATTCTCCAGTCCAGTTGGTGAATCTGGGTATCTTGAGGCAATGTTACAACTGCCTCATGTACACAAACAACTCTCTCCTCCTACCACAAAACACTAACATATGCTAAAGATGCAATTATACAGCCAAACTGGAGGCTAAGCTGTCTCCACCCAAGACTGGAACAGACAGTCAAGAAGAGAAGGTTAACACTTGCACCACACCCCCAGCCACACACAGACCTACTAAACCAGCACTGACAAAAAATAGACATAAATACACAAAATCTTACTGGGATGCTCTAAATAAAAATCTGCAAAAGCATCCGAGACCTCCAAAGTAGACACCCAAACAACCTGCACCTCCCTTCACAAACCAGACAACACATAAAACACAAAATCAGTGTGCCGCACAATCATAGCCCTTAAGGTGAAATAACATACCTAACACACTAGTAATAGGTGACTCTGTAGTCAGGAACACTGATGTCCCACTCACTAGGCTGGACAAGCAGAAGGTTACTGTTAGCTGCCTGTCAAGAGCCAGAATCTGCCACATGACACAAGCACTCGGGTCACTCCTGAACAAGTACAAATATGACTGTCATTGTTCATGTTGGTGTGAATGACCTGAGATGTACCTCCCTGGACTACATGAAAAGAGACATGGAAGAGCTCTCTGATCATGTAGCCCAGGCTGGTATGACCCTGACCCTGAGTAGCATCCTCCCCTCACCAAGAATGATGCCTCAGTATAAAGAAAAAATGACCAATTTCAACAATTGGCTAAGCTTCAGGTGTCATTCAAAGGGGATCCAGTTACTGTCAGCCTGGGGTGACATGCTCAACAAGTCGTGTTGCTTCACAAGAGAAGGCTTGCACCTGTCACCCCTAGGCTTTTGAATACTGGCCAAGGCTCTTTCTGCCCCCATAGTGCCTTTTTTTAGGCAAGGCTCAAAAGTCAAACCCACCTCCGTAAACTGAGGGTTATACTATTCAACGCCAGGAGTTTAAATCTCAAAATGCACGTGCTTGAAGCACTCCTCAGTATGGAGAACGTTGACATCTGTGCAGTAACTGAAACCTGGTTCAAGGTTAAAGACAGCACCCCCAGCACTACCGGCGACAACTTATACCACATGTTTTGGCCACAGAACATGGACCAAAACACAAAAGGAGGGGGTGTATCCATATTTATCAAGGATACCTACACCTCCAGGTTAGTGGCGCAGCATGAAACCTCTGAGATTATCCATGTGCAACTAACATCAGGCAAATCTGCAATGCAAATTGTGGCTTGCTACAGATCATCCTCCATGATCCATGGCCACCACTCCACCTTTCTGGAGACACTGGAAAACATTAAGGTCCTACCGAACACCCTGATAATGGGTGATTTCAATTACCCTACCATTAACTGGGAAAACTACTTGAGTACAAACTCTCAGGCCCAATGGTTCCTGGAATTCATCAACTCAAACGCCTTGGATTAGCTGGTAAACTCCTCTACCAGAGGTGAAAACATATTGGACCTGGTCATTATCAACATGGGTGACAGGTTTTCCACACCAGAGGTCAACCCGTCACTGGTTAGATCAGACCATAAACTAATCACTCTGGTTGTTCACACCCCACCACCACCCCCAACTAAGGAAACCACAGTAAAAAACGTTTCTAAAGCAAACTTCACCTTACTTAAGACAGAGGTGGTATGTTTCATAGCCCCCACGCTAAAGGATAATGCTGCCCAAGTTGCAGAAACCTTTACAAATGCACTCTATGAGCACCTACAAGGATGCCTAGATCATGCCATCCCTAGAAAAACCAAGGCTCACTCCTCTAAGAGAAGGAAACCAGTCTGGTGGACCCCTGCCATAAACAGGCTATACAATAGAAGGAGGAAACTAGTTCAGAAAAAAAGCAAACTTCAAGAAGGTAAGAAATCCCTGATTAGTATCAGTAAGAAACTGAGGTCCCTCATAAAATCATCCAAGGCTATCTTAAAAAGAAAAATAGCCAAGGATTCAAAAGATAACCACAAAGCCTTCTTTAGCTATGTTAAGAATCTAAGTGGCAACTCGCAGATATGCACTGAACTAGTGCAAAATAGCACAAAATATACTGAACCTACTGATATTGCCAACTTCCTGGCAGATAGATTCAGTGCAAACTTCACTCCCAAAAGGGCCCACAACAATACCGGAAAAGTGTAGTGTCCCAGAAATCATAGATGCACAGGTGAAAACACCCCATTTCAAAAGCCAAAAACACAGTGTTAGTGGGGCCAGATGGTGTCCCAGGCTGCGTCTTGCACGAACTACAGAAAGAACTAACCCCCCACCTAAACACGCTGTTCAATCTCAGTCTCTCCACAGGCTACATGCCTATAGAATGGTGCACAGCAACGGTTATTCCACTCCACAAAGGAGGGGCCACAACTGACCCTGGTAACTATCGCCCCATAAGCCTGACTATCCTGGTCTGCAAGGCTATGGAGTGCATCATGGAACTCATTAACAAAGAAATTGGGAACCTCCAAACACTTGACCCATCCCAGTTTGGCTTTGTTAAGGGCAGATCATGCCTACTAAACCTGGTTGACTTCTTTGAGACAGTCACCAAGGCCATAGATGAGGGAAAGGCTGTTCATACAGCCTACCTCGCGAAGGCTTTTGACACCATTCCCCACTCAGGTATTACAGAAAAACTCACCAGCCTGAACATAAACCCCTATGTCACGAGATGGGTTGCCAACTGGCTTACAGACAGAACTCATACGGTAAGAATAGCGGGCTCCAGGTCTGACTCTAAATGAGTCATGAGTGGTGTCCCGCAAGGCATGGTCCTGGGACCCCTACTGTTCAGCATATACTTCTCAGAAATACAGGCAAACACAGGAGGACTATGGCTAACCAAGTTCACCGATGACTGCAAACAGGGAGCCATAATTGACTCTCCGGCTGACATGGGCATCCTCCAAAAGGGCCTTACTGAGATGGACACCTGGTGTCAAGGTCATGACCTCAAGCTAAATGCCAAAAAAATGCATAGTCATCCCATTTGGAAAAACAAAACACCCACGAATTACCACATAGGTGGCAGCCCCTATAATACAGAAGAGGTAATAAGAGATCTGGGGACCCAGGGAGATAGTAATCTCTCCTTTGACAATCTTATTTCCAAAGTAGTTAGGAAATCCTTCTATGTGGCCCATCTAATTACTAAAGGATTTGCATCTAGATATAAAAAGGTTATAGTGCCCCTCTACTCATCACTCATCAGACCCATCATAGAGTACAATGCCCCATTTGAGATGTACCTCACAAGACACTTCCAGCAGCTGGAAAGACCACAAATGTACCTCACCAAGAGGATTACTGGCCTTAAATATATGTCCTATGCAGCCCGACTGAAAAAACTCCAGCTGTACTCAGTGGCATATCGCTTACTCAGAGGTGATCTTTGCCTGACTTACAAAGCCATGTCCAACTCAGAATTGATGGACATGTTCCAACTAAAGAAATGCAAATCACTCAGAGCCATGGACTCTAGTGAGCTAAACCTCACCACAACAATAAATAGAACATGCTGGAGGGATAGATTCATGTCACAGAGACTCCCCATGCTTTGGAATAAAATTCCAAACTACATTAGGCAGAGCCCCTCACTAATACTCTTCAAGAGAAACCTTAACGAGTGGATGGGTAACAGAAAATACACCCCTGGTATCACTTCATTGGCTCTGCTTGACAGAGGATCAGTTAATTAATCAATGGGGTGGTGAAAGCCGACACACTCTGGCTAGGCTTATAAATGCCCTCAGGCTGATAGCCTAGTAGCTGCTTATGAACCTATGAACCTATATATATATATATATATATATATATATATATATATATATATATATATATATATATATATATCAGTATCAGTATAGCTCTAACTGGACCCAACAAATGCCCATTTGCTCTTAGACATAATTTCCTGTAAGATTCCTGCTGAATTAATATCAGGAATTTATCCATAGTGATACATTTCTGAAGGATACTCAACTCCTGCAAACATAATATCAGTTAATTAATTCTGATAGCAAAACATTTATTGTACCATTTTTAAATATTTGTTGCAGGGTATTATGAAACCATAAATATGACTTTAATATTGACAATATGAACATATACAATATTATGGATATGAAAACTGCCCTTACCATCACACCATAATGTGCATCCTGTACCTCTCAAATGTCCATAATTTTCAGAGAATGTTTTCACTTTTGGCTTAGAATGTTGCTCTGTCCAATTATAATTTCAACATTTTCTGACAAACAAAAATTGATAATTACAGTAAGTAAAAAGTGCCAGACATAACAGTTAAATTATGTCTTATTCTTTAGGATATGTAGGGATTGTAAATATTTTTTATTTTACTAACTGTGCTGCAAAATGTCATTATTATTTAAATGCATTTGATTTTAGGTGTTTTCTCTAATGGTTTTTCACATTATGATGTTGAGAATGTTTTAATAAGGAAAAGATTGTCAGAGCTCACCCTATCACTTAAGATTCACACTTCACTTGAAAAATCCACAAAAGATGTCTGCAGCTCTTTTAATCATCAAAACTGAGTTAAGATAGTATGTGCCTGTTTTGAGTGTTCTGCATTTCTCATGTCCTTTTAGGTAAGACAGTGCATCATTACCACACCTTTAGATATCCAAGTACACCCTATATTAACCACTGTCTGTCTTGTTCTCTCTTTGTATGAAATATACTCCCTGCATTCATTTTTGTTCATTTCTTATGGTCATTTGGCATGAAAGTACTTTCTTTAACCAGCACTGTCAATTTAGGATGCCTCACAAGCAGGGAAGTACTTTCAAGTACACCTTATATTTATATATCTGTTATTTACAACACATAAAAAAATGATCAGTTTTGACACCATTCCTGCAGACATGGTTAATTTCTAACTATAGTATAGTATTTCAAAACCTAGCAGAGCAATCCACACTAGTATCTAGCCAGCCTTCAAAACTGCAGTCATGTATATTAATTTGTACTGGGTAGTTATTGATTTCTATGATATTTCTGTCTCCCTTTCTTGACTTATCCACAAATAAATGAATGGAAGCTATCTCTATATGCATCATCTCTTGACTGAGTTTATCAGGGTATCTTCCTTCACAGCATGGCCTCAGCTACTGCTGTGCAAATGGCTTAAACAGCTGAGCACACATCCGATATTAGCCCATGATCAAAGCTGTACCGCATACCTCTCAACTGTCCCAGTTTTAAAATATGTCAGTGATTTTGGCTCAAACTTTTGCTCTGCCCCTCCTAATTATTCCTAAATCTGGTAGTTTGTGGTGAACTATACCTAATAAATTAGTTATAGACATTGTTGACTTCCAAAAATGCATATTAATGCATATTCTTTTGTCCTGTCCCTTATTCTGTTAGATTCTGAGTTAATACTATTGATAATTTACAAGGACCCACTGATTCTTGATTTGCCCCTGAATCTGAAGGTGAGACATTGAAGGGTGTGTTGAAGTGTAGTATATAATAAAGATTTTAGAATCTCACAGGCCAGCCCATTGTATCTACAATTAATCTGTGTACACCATTCATTTTGCTAGCTGATTACTGTAATTATCAAAAACTTCACACTCACACCAACACACACACACACACACACACACACACACACACACACACACACACACAAACATAAACATACGCATACACATACACATGCACGTACATACACACACACACACACACACACACACACACACACACACACACACACGCACACACACACGCACACACACACACACACACACACACACACACACATACACACACAAAGTATATGGCAAACATGCTTCACATGTGCTTAGCAATACAAGCAGAATAGATCAGGTGATAATACCTCACCTGCTGCTTCTTCATTTGAAATTAGATTGACACGTAAATATCTCTTTGCTATTGTAGTTCGCTATTGTTGTGCATGTGCTCTAAGTGGCAACCAGTCAAATTTAAAAGCCTATGCATCTATTGCTCTTCTTCATTTCTGTGATCATCTGCCTAACGTCTGTTGTTTGTTTGTTTTAATGTAAATGCAGTAAAAAAGTTCTAAATGTTCAAATATTTATTTAACCGGAGGTGAAAAAATCCAACCTTTCATGGGAACTATGTACTACTTTAGGGCATAATTTATCACTGCAGCTTCAAGATACTTCTGTACATGTTAAATGACATAATAGGTTTGTAGGTTCATAGGTAAATATTAGGCATGCTGCCCTCACAGGCCATTTTAAGCCTGTCCAGTTTCCCTTTTTGTGCTCAAAATAACCTACCCCGTGTGGTTATAGACTGGCCTTACCCATCCCATGGTCAGCAATTATATCTTACCCCTAATGACAATAACTATGATCATACCATAGATAATTTGTGGGGACTCATGCATGGGATAAATCATTTAGGAACTACCTATGTCCATTAGTAGTTCCAGGAGCAATCCTGGGGTAAATTATCTGTTTCCCATCCAAGGTACACTCAGGAAGTTCCATAGTATTACATAGTTTTAAGTTTTATTTGTTTTAACAATCTCTGCCACTTAAAAATTAAATTGTCTAAAACCTGTACCTACTATGAGTATGTGTTTCTGCACAGCTTTTGTAAGAGTCATATTTCTGTTATCAGCAGTAAACTAAAATACTTTTGGACTTTATAATAAACTTTGCTGCATAGTATCTTTCTTATTTAATTCAGATGACAATGCATATAGTCCCAGTTGTACTGTCACTTGTGTATTCTGCATTGCACTGTCTTGTTCCATGAAAGTATGGATATGTTTGGCATTACGTCATATCATGTAGTCATCATGGTAACAAACCCTTGCTTATGTACAGGCATTAGCTGTTTTACCAGAATTCTATGTCAGACATTCCACCAGCCTCAAATGTCTCTGACTTCAGGAATGTCCGTTATTTTAGGTACAATTTTTGTACGTCATTCCTAAAACTAGAAAATATTTGAGAAAAGATTGCGAATTGCATTAACAGATAATGGCAATCATTGATGCACCTCAATTCAGAAGCAGCATGCTAAATGAAGGCCTCTTATATGGTCATTATTTTAATTTAACAGTATCAGTCTTTAAAAAGTGTGCGGGTGGCCACAGTGGTGCAGCGGTTAGCATTGCCACCTCACAACAAGAGGTTCTCCAGTTCGATCCTTGGCTGGGTTGCCTTCTGTGTGGAGTCTGCATGTCCTCCCTGTGGTAGCGTGGGTTTCCTCCAGGTGCTCCGGTTTCCTCCCACATCCCCAAGACATGCTGTAGGTGAATTGGACACTCTAAATTGGCCCTAGGTGTGAGTGTGTGCATGTGTGTGCCTTCTGTGGAAGGTTGGGTGCCGGGCTGGCAACTCAACACCATAAAACTCCACTGCCAATCGTGAGCAGACAAGGTGATCTGCTGTGGCGACCCCTAACCAGAAAAAAGATAAAAGAAGAAGAAGAAAAAGAAGTCTTTAAAAAGTGTGCCTGGTAAATGACCTTTACCCTTTATTATTCTAGTGGTTTGTCCTGATCTTGAAGTATGAGGCTG
Organism: Protopterus annectens; assembly: GCF_019279795.1. Lineage (NCBI taxonomy): Eukaryota > Metazoa > Chordata > Ceratodontiformes > Protopteridae > Protopterus > Protopterus annectens. The sequence continues at coordinate 1,505,777,319 of NC_056745.1, forward strand.
ACAGCTATGAGAAGATTATCTGGAAAAAAAAATCTTAAAAATTGTAAATGTTTATTATTTTTTGATTTGCACTCTGACTATTGACTAGCTGTGACAAAAAGCAATTTTTTGTTTCAAATAATTTCACTCCAAAATTCAGTTATAACAAATGAAAACTCCCAAAAACAACTACCACCACACATAAATAAATAACTAAGAAGCTGCTGCCAATAGCATGTAGAGATGGAGAGAGCACATGTAACTTCCAAGTAAAGTTCAACAATATACCAAAATAAAATAACAAGATGAGACATTCGAAACTGAACTGTTCAGGGATAAAACCACAAGGCTAGTGAAGTTAGTCACATAAAGTTTAATCCATAAAATCTCATACACTATTGAAACAATAATGGTTGAGCACTTTTATCTACAAACATCAAAAGAAGACTTCCTCAAAACCAAACTGTAGCAAGAATGACAGCAAGTAGTTTTATCCAGACATCAATTAACAAGTAATTAAAAACTCTACCTGGCAATGCGATAAATCTCAACTCTTAAAGGAAACAAAAAAATACAGCTAAGTCAACATGCATGTGAAACAGTTATGTATAAACTGATACATTGTAACAAACAGTTATGTACAAACTGATACATTGTAACTCCTTAATTGCACCTCTTGTGTTCTATAACTCACTTATCCCTTTCCCTTTACTTGTCTTCTTCTCTGCTTTCATTCTGCGTTACTATTCCTCATTCATTCTCTACCTCACCTCTTCCCTTTTCCTCTTTTTCCCAATTTCCTACTATACTATACATTTACAAAATTCCTCCACGTATGCCTTCTTCCTATGTTTCACATATGAACATTTGTTTATCTAAAGCAGTGCCTTCTTATATGTATACTCTGGTGCATAATCTGTAAAACAGTTTTAACATTTCCGATTTATTGTATGTACTTTGACCATGTTTAACTGTGCTGTTAAAGTTTTGGAAACTCTTTTGTAAGTTGTATGAAAATGTTATGCTAGTTGTATGTGTTGTGTAACTTTTATGTAAGTGCTGTTTATAACCTGGAGATTTTTCTCCCTGGGCCTCCACTGAAAATGGGCTTACCTTGGCCCAGTGGACTTTCCCGGTAATCAAATGCCAATAAATAAATAATCACCATGTAGTAAGGCAAATAACTAAAAATCAAACACTTTAAATTTAAGGACACTACTGGCAGAAATGTTGTTGTCGCCCCACAGTAAGACACTGTCCGGTTCGATTCTCAGCTAGAGCGTCTTCTGCATGGAGACATGCGTGAATGGGCGTACCTTCATTGAAGGTTGTGCGTCAGGGCTGCTAACTTGGCACGTAAAAATCAACTACCAATCATTAGCGGACCGGAGCTCCGCTGTGGCGATCCCTAACCGGGAAAAGCTGAAAGACACAACAACAACTGGCAGAAATGTTCTCATTAAGGCCAGGAGGGTCTTGGGAATTCAGATGCAACTGCCAAAGTAACTCCTTTAGTTATAAAAGAGTCTCAATTGGGCTACCACAGGGATTCATAAAAACTCTTTCTAAAATGGCAAAACTGATCTTGTTGAAGTCCAGACAATGCAAAAAATGTTTCTGTAGAGCATTGCTAGTATTTTTGTTACCCATATCATTCACATGCTCATATATTCTTCATTTTAAAGATCTGTCAGTTTTGCTGATATAGTATGAGCCATGGGGGGGGGGGGAGTACAACAAGCAATGTATACCCCACTCTACTGGATTCATAATTGCATCCATCTGCCAGTTTCACTGTGATTTCAAATGGACCCAAAGTAATCTCACAAGCTTCTAAAATAAATTCACATTGACTACAGCGACATTCCTTACCTTGTTTAGTGTTCACATTTCATCAATACTCAAACAGATTCTTAAGATTTCTACCCCTTTTAAAATCTACCCTGGGCTGTTGTCCCAATAGATAGAATGATTCTCTGTCAGATTGGATCACTGACAAAACCTTGTTAATATTTTTTCTAACTTCATAAGTTAAACGGTGGTGTTCCAAAACTAAACTTGTTGTCAAGCCAGTCTCTCTACAGGTAGCCACTGTTTGCTCAGGCTGTCCTAAAATGGGACAGAGCCTAGAAGCTTGGTTAGCCAGTACTTCTTGCCTAATCTCATTACAAAAAGTGGGGGACACCCCTTTTCTGCAAACATCTTTGCCAAGACCGCACGCTCCTTGTCAAAAACGAAGCAATCTGAAATCATTCTGGATAAACGGATGAACTGACCCTTAACCAGAAACTTCTTTTGGAACTTAGGTTGTGAACTATAATAATGCAAGTAGGTATTGGAAAACATGGGCTTCTTATAAATAGTAGATATGAAAGCCCCATTATCTTTGTAAATAGTAACATCAAGGTGGTTGTCAGATGAACATGAACGGGTGTGAGTGAATCTTAAAAAAGAAGTAGAAGCATTTTTATGAAACCCAAAAACTCATCTAACTTACTACACGAGTCAATCCAAATCATAACATATCATTCAGGTAACAGACATATTGTAACCAACAATCTTTGTAAATTGATCTAAACAGAACATTCTACTCCCAAGCCCACATTACTAAATTAGCATATATGGGGCAAAAGCAGCCATCAAAGCAACACCCTGTACTTGCCTATAAAATAAGTCTTCAAAAATCATGAAGTTGTTCTTAAAACTAACTCCATGAAACACATAAGGATCCTGTACTCCGAAGCATTAATGGGCTCACAGGTCAACAAAGCATCAGAAAAACTTTCTGAACCATGAACTACCCAGTCCCTTTTCACTTCTTATTTATTTGCAAAAACGGTGGCTCTGTAAACACTTATATAGGAACCTAAATCTACACCAGTAATTAAACAAAACTCACTTGAGGGATTGGTTATAAGTCAATCTTTTTCCCAGGCTATGGAGTAAGTTATCACTAAAGGTGAAGCAATGTATTATTTTGCCTACCTTTATTTAAGAACGGTCTCAACAATTAATGGGTAGACACAACTTTACACCAGGGTTATCATGCACAGCCCCACTTCATTTAGGAGGTAGACACTATTGAATGTTCAAAAATGGTGACAAGGCCCTTTGAGCATGTCTACTTAATGGTGTTATCTTATGTCTCATGTGATCACTTGCATGATATTGTTCCTAGGTTTCTATGTTCCTAATATAACATAGGCCATCCTTCAGCTTAGAAATGAATGAGAATCATCAGACTGGCTGCAAAACAATGTTGCGCATTTGATTAAAAAATAATTTTGTGTGTCTTTCCAGTGCAGTATTTGTAAAATTGTCATTTGGCCCTGGATCTTGAGGCTTTGGGTTTATTCTATTATTGATTCTCACGATGCTCCACTGTTTTTGGTCATATCAATAAGCAAAGGAAAAACAAAGAAAATATACATTTCTTAAAAGTGTATTAGTAACCTGTTCTACTATACTAGTCCAGCTTCTGTGCCCCATTATATCCCTTACTACTACTACTACTACTACTACTACTACTACTACTACTACTACTACTACAGTGATGTCACAGCTGCCATCTAATATCTCCTCCTATTACTACTACTACAGTGATGTCACAGCTGCCATCTAATATCTTCTCCTATTACTACTACTACAGTGATGTCACAGCTGCCATCTAATATCTTCTCCTATTACTACTACTACAGTGATGTCATAGCTGCCATTTAATATCTCCTCCGATTACTACTACTAAAGTGATGTCATAGCTGCCATCTAATATCTCCTCCTATTACTACTACTACAGTGATGTCATAGCTGCCATCTAATATCTCCTCCTATTACTACTACTACAGTGATGTCATAGCTGTCATCTAATATCTCCTCCTATTACTACTACTACAGTGATGTCATAGCTGCCATCTAATATCGCCTCCTATTACTTCTACTACAGTGATGTCATAGCTGACATCTAATATCTCCTCCTATTACTACTACTACAGTGATGTCATAGCTGACATCTAATATCACCTCCTATTACTACTACTACAGTGATGTCATAGCTGACATCTAATATCTCCTCCTATTACTACTACTACAGTGATGTCATAGCTGACATCTAATATCTCCTCCTATTACTACTACTACAGTGATGTCATATCTGCCATCTAATATCTCCTCCTATTACTACTACTACAGTGATGTCATAGCTGACATATAATATCTCCTCCTATTACTACTACTACAGTGATGTCATAGCTGACATCTAATATCTCCTCCTATTACTACTACTACAGTGATGTCATATCTGCCATCTAATATCTCCTCCTATTACTACTACTACAGTGATGTCATAGCTGACATCTAATATCTCCTCCTATTACTACTACTACAGTGATATCATATCTGCCATCTAATATCTCCTCCTATTACTACTACTACAGTGATGTCATATCTGCCATCTAATATCTCCTCCTATTACTACTACTACAGTGATGTCATAGCTGACATCTAATATATCCTCCTATTACTACTACTACAGTGATGTCATAGCTGACATCTAATATCTCCTCCTATTACTACTACTACAGTGATGTCATATCTGCCATCTAATATCTCCTCCTATTACTACTACTACAGTGATGTCATAGCTATCATCTACAACCTTTACATCATTTGAAGTATTATCTGTTCTCCTTTGTGATTTACTTCATTGTACTTCTTCAAAAAATTCATCCCTAGCCACTACAGATAACAGATTATTTTTTTGGCTTACCTGCAAATGTTAAAGCAACGTTGACAGTAGTATTCCCTATCGACTGCTTAATCCATGAAGTTTTATACTTGTAGCTATAACTACTACAACTCAGTTTAGATAAGGCAGTGAAGTTACCTGGGGAAAAAGAAACCATACAAAAATGATTTGCTGTGATTTTTGGTAGTCAGAATTGTTTGTCTTTTTGGCTTTTTTCGGTTAGGGGTCGCCACAGCGGAATTCTAGTCCGCTAATGATTGGTAGTAGATTTTTATGTTGCCGAGTTGCCAGCCCAACGCTCAACCTTCAGAGAAGGCATACCCATTCACGCATGTCTTTTGAAGGCCACTCGACCGCAGGGAGGACATGCAGACTCCACACAGAAGGCACTCCAGTCCAGGAGAACCTCTTGCTGTGAGGCAACAATGCTACTGCTGTACCACTGCGGCATTGATTTCTGGTAGTCAGAATAACTGACACAAATGAACAGAGTAGAGACAGTGCAGTTGAATTAAATGCAGGAAAATGTCTTGATCCTCTTTTCATCCAAAACAGTTTGTTCTTCTTTAATTTGTCATCACCTACATGGAGTTTAGCCTATGTTCTTTACGTGCGCACTGTTCTGTCCTCTTTTGTACAACATTACCAACCCTCACTGCAAGGCCCTGCCCCTTTCCTTTTGTGTTGCTGTTATAGCAGATCACATTTCCTTCGACATTCTCCAACCACCTGGAGTATAAAATTCAAATTGACCCAACCACACGAAGCTTCACGTCTTCCTACACATTGTGTGCTTTTGGAATTTCTCTATTGAGCGGAATGTTTAATGTACCCTATCTTAGTAAGAACAGAAGAAAAAATAAACAGGGCATATTATATCTAGGTTCTGCAGATTATTTAAGCTGTATTGTTTTGTAGATACCCTATATCACATCTGTATTCTAAACCCAACTGTTATAAATAATTTCTGCAGCATTGTAACCAAGCCATCCTTGGAGTATGCATGCACTGGACTGTCTGTGCTGAATTTTACTTAAACTACTATCAAATGCCATTATTTACTTATTAATAACCTAAAGAAAAATAGTTCTGTTTGGCAAATCTCATGAAGATACAGATAGTTGTGAATAGTTGACCTTTACTGTAATGACTGAGGAAACAGATTAAAACAAATAGCTGCAACACATTGCACATTCTCACTTTCAGCCATGTCTTAATCACATTCAACCCTGTGAACATAAATTATTTACTTGTGTGTAATATTTATTTTTCCATGTTTCTGTCTATGCATTATTTTCTTTGTGTGTTCTTTTTGTATGAGCTATTAATATTTTCTTTAAATTTTCCAGTATATGTGTTCCTGAATGCATTGTGTTTCAACAATGAAGGCATGGAAATCCAATTTTTGAAATCAAATGTGCATTTTTCATGATGACTTTTATTATTTCTAATTGTCTTACAATTTTATTTTTCATAATACTTCGTTTTATTTGAAACTGAATGGTTTTCCTCATTGTTTTATAGATTCTTTGGAAAATATGGTGCTCCTTTCTCAGCAAACCTCATTAAATGCACATATCTAGAACGCCTCATTTGCCTGGATGGCTTCAGTACTGGACTCCTTTCCCTGAGCTGGTGAACATTTATTTTTGAACACAAAAGAAAAGAATATTTTAGAGCATGCACAGTCTAAAGGCTATGTCCCTGTCTTTGAAATTTGTATCTATATTTCCTGACCAGGTATATGTAATCATTTGGCTTAATATAGTACTATCAAGCCTGCACAATTAAAGGTCAGAATTATAAACGTCTTATGAAGTGCATTTCTAGCACTATGGCAGTGTTTAAGAGTGTATAATTACCTAAGATACACTCCTCTTTTTCTGTCCATATAGGCTGAGTTTATAATTAAAATAATATGTGATAAGTATTTATAAACAGTCCTATAGATTTCATTATCAATTTTAAATGACAGTATTTAATGTCAAGGTTAGCATTTTATAATAAACAGTAAATACAATAATATACAGACTTTTCAAAACAGGGTGCACATTACATGGCCATTAATAAGCACTTTATGATCGGGTATTGGCTGGTTTTCTTTTCACCATCTTTCTTATTATATCCATTAGTTCTTGTAATTTCTAAATGTTTTAGAATTACTAGTTGTGATATGTGCTACTAACATAATGTTCTCCAGTCACTATTTCCCTAGATGCAGTGAAAATCAATCTTTTGTTTCTTTTTCCTTAGGGCATAACTATTCAGTCATATAGAATTTGAATTCCATCCTTTTTATTTTGGAGATCAAAGCAGAACCTTAATAAGATGTTTCTTAGCAGAGTGACAAAGTCAATGATTGGAAACAGCTGAGTTTCCACACAGCTTAATACCTGTTTATTTATAGGTATTTAAAGAGCTTCTCATCTGTAGACAGAAAATTCCTGTATCCATTGTCTCAGTCATTGTGCAGTGTTCAATACAGTTAGGCATTCATCTTCTTAACAACTGATTGATGAGACAGAATGGATCGATGACTTTAGCAAAGTTGTACTGATTCTGTTCCTTCATTTATGAACTAGAGGTGAAACCTGTGATGTAAAACAAATCTTTAGGATATATGCAAGCTGTTTTCTACCTGATTAAGTATTCTGTTTCAAGCCATGGTGTTATTGGTATTGTAGATACAAACATCCATTAAAGAATATCAGTTCAGTATTTTACTTTCAGTGTAATTGTAACTATGATAAATATCAAAGTGGCTTTATGTTTAAGATCTATATTTGAAGTGTAAACATTGACTAAATATGAATTTTGTTGGTGTAACTGAGCTGTGATTCTTTCGTGTCTTTCAACTAACATTTATATGTGGTTTGTGTGTTTCTGTTTCCTGAGATAGTGGATATGGGTGCATTTGAAAAAATTGTATGTACCAATGAATGTTAGTTGTAGCAATCATACATCTTAGCTGTCTAGATTTTTTGCAGAATGTCCAGATTTTTTCTTTATACTTTTCATCTGTTCCTCATAAAATATTTGTTTTCCTGATAAGTAATCGAGGCCTGAAGTCACTAAATAATTGCATGCATTTAAGTTTCAGACTTCATATCCTTCAGAAAACACATTAATGCAAAACTTATTTCAAAAACGTTCTCAGATTATAAGAGCAATATTTAAAATCTGCCCCTATTTTTAGGCTTTTGTCCAACATTATTTCTGTTTTTTTCCCTAGATTTATTTAATTTAGAGGTTGTAATGTATGGTGGTAATTAAGATTTCAGTCATATTTAATATTACAAGGTATTATATTTCTAAAATATAACAAGGGAAATTGGTTTAGCCAATCACTAAAATCTTACCATAATACAAAACAGAGTTTATCTTCGTTCAGTCTTCTGCAGTCACAAGTAAATATTATTTGTTGCATAACTGGACTATTATAGTTCGTTAGTAACGACACTATGAATACTGTAAGTAAAGAAAAAACTTGAAACCTTCACTAAGTGACAGTAACTCATAACAACTGTTACCATACATCTCTTCACTTTAGACCTCCAAAAACTTGAATGTGTTTAGTATTCCTACCAAATAAACGGTTGTTTGCCATGCAACATAAGTTAAAATTAAGCATTATAGCATAAGTACTTTACTTGTCAGATAGCAAATGCTATTCATTCCAGAAGCATTTCAGTAAAAACATGAACATAAACAATCTCTTAAAGATTAACACAAGTGGTCAGACAGCTGAATAAACCAAGTAGGGCCTCTCTACTTGCAAAAATATATAGGTTCATAGGTTCATAGGTAGATACTAGACTATCTGCCATAGGGCATTTATAAGCCTAGCCAGAGTGTATTTGGCTTTCGCCTCCCTATTAGATTAGCCTACTGTGCCTCTGTAAAGTAGGTCACAGAAGGTACCCTTTTAAGATTAGTTTACTGTGCCTCTATCTAGCAGGGACACAGAAGAGATCCCAGGGGTGAATTTGCGATTTCCCATCCATGCGTCCAGATTTCGCTTGAAGAGGGTCAGCGAGGGGCTATGTCTAACATGAATTGGGATTCTATTCCAGAGTGAGGGGAGCCTCTGGGAAATGAATCTGTCCCTCCAGCATGTCCTATTTATTTTTGTGCTGAGGTTTAGGTCCCTGGAGCATGTAGCTCTAAGGGACTTGGATTTTTTGAGGTGGAGCATGTCCATTAATTCTGGATTTGACATGGCTTTGTACATCAGGCATAGATCGCCTCTGAGTAGGCAGTAAGCAACTGAGTAAAGCTGGAGTTTCTTTAGTTGAGCTGCATAGGACATCTGTTTGTAGCCCATGATCCTCTTGGTGAGGTACTTTTGGGGTCTCTCCAGTTGCTGCAGATGTCTGGTAAGGTACATCCCAAAAAGGGCATTGTATTCAATTATGGGCCTGATGAGTGACGAGTAGAGGGGCACAATGACCTCTCTTGATCTAGATGCGAACCCTTTCGTGATAAGGTGGGCTATATAGAAGGTCTTTCTAACCACTTTGGCAACGTGATTATCAAAGGAGAGATTACTATCAACGTTGGTCCCCAAATCTCTAATTACTTCTTCCATACTTAATGGATTACTACCTATGTGGTAATTTGTGGGCACCTTGTTTTTCCCAAAGGGGATGACTATGCACTTTTTAGCATTTAGCTTGAGGCCATGGCTCTGGCACCAAGCATCAGTCTCTGTGAGACCCTTTTGGAGGATGCCTGTGTCAGCTGGAGATTTGATTATGGCCCCCAGTTTGTAGTCATCTGCGAACTTTGTCAGCCATAATCCCCCCGTGTTAGCCTGAACCTCAGAGAAGTATATACCGAACAAGAGAGGTCCCAGAACTGAGCCCTGTGGGATGCCACTTGTAACTGGTTTGGATTCGGACATGGCACCTGCGATTCTGACCATGTGGGTTCTATCTCTGAGCCAGTTTGCAACCCATCTTGTGATATAGGGGTTGATATTTAAGCTGGTAAGCTTATTTATGATGCCCAAGTGGGGTATTGTGTCGAAGGCTTTTGCGAGGTCCAGGTAGGCTGTGTGGACTAACTTGCCCTCATCTATGGCTTTGGTAACTGTTTCAAAGAAATCAACTAGGTTTAAGAGGCAAGAGCTGCCCTTAACAAAGCTGAATTGGGTAGGGTCCAGTGTCTGGAGGCTCCCAATGTTTTTATGAGTTCCATGATAATATGCTCCATAGCTTTACAGACCAGACTAGTCAGGCTTATGGGGTGATAGTTTCCGGGGTCCGTTGTGGCACCACCTTTGTGGAGTGGGACCACTGTAGCTGTACGCCATTCTTTGGGTACATATCCTGTAGTAAGGCTAAGTTTGAACAGTGACTTAATGTGAGGGTTCAGTTCTTCTTGGAGCTCATGTAAGACACAGCCTGGGACACCGTCCGGTCCCATAGATGCTGTGTTTTTTGCTTTGGAGAGGGCAGCTTTCACCTGTGCATCTGTGATGTCAGGGAGGTTACATTCAGTTGGGATAGGCATTTGCTCCTTTGGGGGGGAAGGGGGGGGAGATGTTTGCACTGAATCTGTCTGCCAGGATGTTGGCTATGTCTGTAGGTTCAGTATATTTTGTACCGTTATGCAACAATTCAGAGCATATCTGGGAGTTTCCACCCATGTTCCTGACATAACTAAAGAAGGCCTTGTGATTATCTTTAGTGTCTAGGGCAATTTTTCTTTCGAAACTGGCCTTTGATGATTTTATGAGGGATCAAAGTTTCTTGCTAATACTGATCAGAGATGCCTTCCCATTTTGGGATTTTGCTCTGTCATGTAGTAGCTTCCTCCTTCTGTTGTATAGTTTATTTATGGCCAGGGTCCACCAGACTGGTCTCCTGTTTTTGGAGGAGTGAGTCTTGGTTTTATTTGGGATAGCACAATCCATGCATTCCTTCAGGTGCTCATAGAATGCATTTGTAAAGGATTCTGCGGATTGGGCTGTATTATCCTCTGGCCCAGGGGTTTTGAAGGATTCCACCTCAGTCTTGAGAAGTGCAAAGTTGGCTTTTGAGAAATTCTTTACAGTGATTTCCTTGGCTGGGGGTGGGGACGGGATATGGATGTCCAGGGAAATTTGTTTATGGTCTGATATTACCAATGAGGGGTTTACCTCTGGTGTGGAACATAGAGTCCCCATGTTGGTGATGACCAGGTCCAATATGTTGTTCCCTCTTGTGGGAGTGGTGACCAGTTGTTCCATTGCGTTAGAGTTTATAAATTCAAGGAACCGTTGGGCGAGGGTGTTTGGGCTTGAGTAGTTTTCCCAGTCAATGTTTGGGTAGTTGAAGTCACCCAATAACATAGTGTTTGGAGAGACCTTCATATTCTCTAGTGTTCTCAGTAATGCCAAGTGGGGTTCCTGTAATAGGGAGGATGTTCTGTAGCAGGCTACAAACTCAAAGGCAGTTTTGCCCGCTGTTAGTTGCACATGGATGGTTTCCGATGCTTCGTGCAGTGCCACTAACCTGGAGGTGTAGGTATCTTTGATGAATATAGATACTCCCCCTCCTTTTGTGCTTCGGTCTGAGTTTTGGGGCCGAAACGCATGGTATGAGTTATAACCTGGTAGTGCTGAAGTGCTCTCAGGAGCATTGAATAAGGTTTCTGTTACTGCACAGACATCGATTTTCTCCATACTGAGGAGAGCCTCGAGTGCGTGCGTCTTGAGGTTTAGACTTCTGGCATTGAGTAGCATTACCTTTAATTTTTTTATCCTTGGGTTGTCTATGGAGGTGGGTTTGTCCTTTGAGCCTTGCCTAAAAAAGGCACTATGGGGGTGGCAAAAGTCTTGTCCAATATACGAAAGCCTAAGGGTGACAGGTGCAAGCCGTCACTAGCGAAGCAACATTTTTTGTGTATGCTATAAAAGTGCTAATGTGAGTTATTCAATATTCTGTTGACATCGAGTCATTAAATTTGTTGTAAATTTTAAAGTTAGATTTCAAATTTTACAAAGATGCTACTACAAAGATTATTTGAGTTACAATAAAAAGAATCTTCCAGGACTGTACATCAGTGAAACTGGGTTTTTGTTGATGCATTTCCCTTTTGTTATAATTCAAAATGCACTATACATGTTCTTCTATCTCAAACAGAACATAGAATAATGCCTACAAGTCACTGTTCCTCTTTACTAAATACTGCATGTGTTTTAAGCAATCCAGTGCTGGAATATTACAGTTTATCCTAGGCCTATAAAATACTCTTTTATGTTATAACAACTGACACCAGTGTATAATACAATGTTGATTAAATGCTTTTCATTTTTGGATCCTGCGTAATTAAAAAGTATTACCAGAGTTTAATTTTATCTGCCCAGCTGCAAACATAGTTGGCAGACAACATTCTCATTTCAGAGTTGTTATACCTTTGTTTGAGTCACTAATAGGAAGCCCATGTCCCTGGATTAGTGTAATGCTCTACAGTTTTATATAAATGACATCATCATTTGCACCCTTCTGGAAAACCAATGAAGACAAAGTAGACATAATATATTATTTATTGTCATACCCTTTCTTTGCTGCAGCTTTGTTTTCAAGATCAACATGGTAATATCTTAGATGGTCAGCACTTTGCTATATAGAACCTTTTCATTTTTCCAGGAACTCACTTGTCCTACTGATATATGCTATGTTTAGTTAAGTTATGAATGGATTTAGTAAATAAAACCTGGTTATGGAATGTTTTGCTTTGCAAATGAACTAATATGTGATGGTAATAAATGTCATGCTATGTAGATAGAAACTTAGTGCATATCACTCATATAAATGCATTTATTGTTTACTTTACCATGCCCTAAGAAATAAAACATAAGAGACAGCAGACATTTCTGGTGATTGCAAATGAGGATATCAGCAGAGCAACTGTGAAACCACGTTTTGTACCACGAATGACCATATAGTCTTCTTGTTAGAACTACTAAGACTCCTATGATAACTCTTGGGAATCCTCAGATAAATATGTAAATATGGTTCTTATATGCTTTTCGTTGATATGAATACATATCGGTGAGTCATGAATGCAGTTTGCTAAGTCTGATGAATTCATTAAAAGCAAATAATTCATTTGCATATTACTTAAACAGTACTGCCCAGATTTGTTTGAGAAAAGGACTCTGAACACTGCAGGATTCACAAAATATGCTTAGCAGATTTACTTTGCAATGTTTAACGTCTGACAATTACTATTTTCAGTTAACACCAACTTACTTTTTATTCTCTGTGGCTTGAAGGATAGTGCATTCAGGTCATAAAGAGCTTGCATCATTCTGGCTAATATACAGATTCATAATGTTATTTTATAAAGATTATATGCTAAATTTAGTTCTATCTAGCAACAGAATCAATTACTAAAATATTTTACTGACATTGCCATACAATATATAATTATATATTCTTAATGTTCTTCAATAAATGCTTAAAATATCTCACAAAATGACTTTTCCCAATGTTCATTACAAATCTGTTATCTCCCCCCATACAGCTTCTTCTTCCAAGACAACTTATATCAGCTACAGCAATCATATAATGTGACCAGGAACAATGCTTTATTTGAAATGCAAGTCTTATGGCAACCAAGAAAAGTTTCTTTTATTTCCAAAATAAAATAGACTAAGGACTCATATCTGTCGGCAAATGGATGGCATCTCGAACAAGAACTGGATTACAGAATGGCTGCCAGTATCTTTTTTTCACAAAGATCTCAAGGGAAATATAAAAAAAAAAAGTGACTCAAAAGATGCATAATGTACTAATGTTCAGCTTTGGGTAAATTATATCATAAAACATCCCTTTTGTTGTTATGAAACTTGTACTTTTGTGATTGTGAGAATGTCCATTTCTGTCCTACATTGTCCACTTGCATAACAAGAAGAGATTGTTTCTTGTGGTGGCTGAATGAATTAAAACCCGGTTTATGCACAAATAAATGAAGTGGTTGAAGCATGCACATTTTTGATACAAATACTTTATTTCTAAAAATAAAGGAATGTTTTGCAAATGTTGAGCTTTGTTATAGTTTCAGTTTGAAGACTCAGACAAGTTTCTGATTCAATCAGTTCTGCATTTACTTAATTTCTACTATGAAATGAAATCAAGAATATGTTAAACCGACCACTAAACTGAGGACATCTGCTACAATTCAGGAAAAACACTGTCCAACAGCTAAAAGTGAGCACAGCCTCCAGGGAATGCAGTTGTTCTATTTAATATCATGAACTGATGCCCATTTATTTACTTCTGTACTGCAAATGCTTTACAGTAAAGGTAGGTGAAAGGCCAGGGTTGGAGATCTTGAAAAATATAGCAAATGAAAACCTTTCAGCATAAAATTACCTTCTTCAAGGTAGATTAGAAAATTGCAAAGCAGAATTGTGCTAATGAAGGTATTGCTTTATAACCTCTTAAATCCACTACTCGGAGCTTTAATATATTGTTTCTTGCAGATCATCAGAATGAAAGATCTACTGAAAAGTAAGTATATGTGGGACTTAAGTTGCCCATTGTACTGCATAAATTTGCATAATCTCATAGAGAAAAAGATATTATGAATGTTCACAATGAAAATAGTTCAGACAGTTTCAACTGGCAAACCTTAAAGACAAATGTTTATTTGTAGCACTCATTAATTTAAATCTGCAGTTTTCCTAAATTAATAAGAAATACACTTATCCAGAGCTTCCCTTCCTCCAAAACATACCACCAATTCTGAGTATATTTTGACTGTTTGTTTGTTTTGTTTTGTTTCTTGGCAAGGCAAATGATCACAAATTTAATAATTTATGCCTTTACAATTCAGTCGTCTTTATACCTATTTTACTTTGTGTTTTAAGACATTCTTTTAAACTCCATTTTCAGATTCCATTACTTCCATTCTGAGCACTAGCTACCTAAATTGATGCCCCTGGGCAGTTACCCTTTCTGGCACTCCTTCAAACTAAAGATGAATAAATAAAGAAAGAAAGAAAAAATGTTTCCTCTTGCCATTCATTGTTTTTTTTTTTTTTGCTATAGAATTCATTTCTTTACACATCTGCATAATTGCATATCTGTTTAAACGGATGAATGAATAGAATGCCAGTCTGCAAAAGTATGATTATTACATGACAATAGCAACACTTTAGAAGTACTCCACACTGTGATTGTCACATGATACCAGGAATGCATTGGCAGTAGTCCACACTGTGAGTGTCACATGATAGTAGCAATGTTTTGGCAGTACTCCACACTGTGAATGTCACATGATACCAGCAATGTTTTGGCAGTATTCCACACTGTGATTGTCACATGATACCAGCAATGCATTGGCAGTATTGTCACATGATACTAGCAATGCATTGGCAGTACTCTACACTGTGATTGTCACATGATGCCAGCAATGTTTTGGCAGTACTCCACACTGTGATTGTCACACGATACCAGCATTGCATCTGCAGTACTCCACTTCTGCATTGCTGATCAGATCTTGCCCCTAACAGCTTGGGCTTAAGGCAGCCACCTGCTTTACTTCTACCTAGCTATGGTGCTGCCTACATTGCAATAAGAAAACCATTGTTTACCACAAATACTAAGCATACCTAGACTGATTACAGTTTCTTTCAAAACTAGCAGCATGAAGCTAATTTGTAATATTTATTTATTTTACATTTGGTTACCAGGAAAGTCTGACTGGACACAAGGCCTTTTTCAGCGGATGCCTGGGGAGAAAAGCTTTGCATTTATGAAACAGTATATAGTATAATAAAATGATGGTATACAATTAGATACACATACATTTTATACAGATACTAATACATACAATTTACAGGTAAGGAAAAAGCATTATGATACAAAAAGTATGAGAAATATAGAACAATTCACACTTACCATATGTCTGAGAGATGTAGAACATTCCAATATATCATATGTCAGAGAATCATCCTAGAGGCATTACACAAATTTTGTTTGTTTACACAAGGGACAGTAGTGTTACTTGTACTATGTAAGTGATAAGACAGGAAGTATAGAATGAAAACAATCCATTTACTCTATAGTACATTTGCAGTAGAGTTGTGTAAAAGAGGTGGATAGTGTACTAAGTTAAGGATATGGACTAGCCAGGAGAGGCACAAGACTAGAGCCATGCATCAGCTAGGTGAGCATTTAGTATTTTTTTGAATTGTATTAAGGAGGATGTAGAGGATATGTTGGTCGGCCGAGTATTCCATTTTTTAGCTATAAAATTTGAGAAAAGGGATACACCAGCTGTGTTACTGTTTTAGTTACATCTAGGAGGAGTTTATTACTGGAGTGTAACACCCTATTACTGGTGTAGGGATGCAACAGATTTTGTAGTGCTGGGGTTTTCTCAGGGTAATACAAAATTTTATGGGCTAGCATAAGTTGGTTGTAGAGGAGCTAAGGTAGTTCTAGCCAGTTAAGCTGCTTTAGGGCTATACAGTGATATGACCTATAAGGAGAATCTGTGGCAAACCTGGCAATTTTGTTGCAACAGGAATCAAGTTTTGCTATGTCTGTCTTTCTAAGATTAGTAACAAGTGGAGGACCATAGAGAAGTGTTGAGATGAGGTGTGTACATGCAATTGTGGCCTTATTGTTTTTTGTAAGAAATTACTTATTTTGTATAGAACACCCAGTTTTTTGTGAACCTTCTTTATAGTATAGGAGATGTGGATATCAAATTTCATATTGCAATTAGTTTGTACTCCAAATAATTTGGTGAGAGTGACAGGAAAGATAATAGATTTATTCTTGTCCAAATGGGTTACAAGCACTCATTTTCAGTGGAGACCCTGGAGAGAAAAGCTTCATTTAACAGAAGAAAAAAAAAAGAATTCAAAGATATTGCATAAAAAAGTTGAAAATTATACACTTAAAAAATCAACAATATTGTAAGGCATGGAGATATAACAAAAATATGTTACAAAGAGAAAATGAGAAACAGCAAAGTAAAAAAACTGTATACAATTTTGGAGAGCATCCTTTAGGCAGTTCAGAGTAGTAATAATAAGTAAAGGTCATGTGATTAGTTTAATTGTTACAATAAAGAGTGAGAGATTCGGATAGATTTGGTATAAATGGAGATGAGGTGATAGGAAGAGGTTATGTAAAGTGATAGAGAAAGAAGGACATAACCTACACACTTTAGACCTTCTCTTTTGAAACGTAACCTTGTCAATTCGGATTTGTCTAATATTGATTTAGGCTGCTACAGTTTATCAGTAGGGGAGAAAAGATGTCCACCTTAACTGCATACTTACTTATTAATCCAGAATTATAGCTATTCCCTTGGATATACAATGCTAGCGGAGCACAATTCCAACCAACAGTTGACAGCGAGGTACTTATTTACATCAATTGATTTACCAGGTGAGTGGACTGGTTGATGGACAATTTTTACCCACTGCCCAAGGCACAATGCAAGACTTATTGGTACATTATACAACAGATAAATCACAAAATGTGCTCCAGAAATTTTTACAATACTACTACACTATGTGTAAAATATATATAAATGAATTACAGAGAAAAAAATGCATGTATGCTGCATATGCAAAATAATATTTACAGAAACAACAAATACACATTGTACAACAGCTGCAGATTTTGTAAATTGGTTATAACACTAAATATCAAGTAGTTTTAAATGAAATAAAAAAAGTTTTTTATACTGAGAGTGTTTTGAATATTAAAGGTTTTCATTTTCCCAGTAATAAGTACATTTATAGCCTTCTTTTAAATTAAGTTGTTCTTTCTTCAATAGTTTTTTTAAGTTCTACTACTTTTCAAATTTTAAGAGAGTACATTCCAAACCACTGGAGCAGCTTTTCATAAACAACGTGCTTGTGAACAGACTTGCTACGGTGTAGCTTTGAATGAGTGGCAGTATCAGGGTTAATAGTTCTGAGGCAGTAGTCAGTATGTTGTTCATTAATCTTTACAGCAAGAACGGGCAACAACTGCCATTTATCTGCCTGCACTGATGTTGCATTGCTGACATTTTTTCTTTTCTGCACATTCCTGCTTTTCTGACTTCCTACCCTACCTTTAGCTCCTGAGGATTATTCTGCCTGCGGCTGCTTCTGCCTTTAGAGTCCCCACCCCTCAGCCCCACATGGTAATTTGTTTCCTGCACTCCTTTTCTGATCTGCTGCCAGTTATAGTTGCAATCTACATTACTGTGCTCTTTACTTTTTTCTAACATGTTTATTGTCGTCTGTCTCCAGTTTGGAGACTCTCGCTTTGCTTGTGTCTTACCTCTTCTGGCTGCCATGTCTCTGCTGTGCTATGCCTGTAGAGTACCATACTGACCTGTCTGTTTCTGCAAAATAAACAAATTCATCTGTGGTGATTGTTCTCTGCTTTTTTTCTGTTTTCTGTCACTGTGTTACTGTATGTGTCACTCTATAATACTAATTCTGCAGATTTCCTTCTATTGCTTTTGTTAACTAAGCCCAATGATCCATCTTATAACTACATAAAAGACCATACATGATTTATTTATGTTAATTTGAACAAGTTAGGTTTCACTATTTTTTTAATATAGTGGCGTATACTGGCTCAAACTTATGGGGGATGCTTGCTCCTCAGGTTATTTATGTATACCACCTCCACAGTCACAGAACTAAAGGGAGAAGTGAAAAAAAACTTGCATTGTAAACTCCCCCCCCATGCTAAACATTACAGAATTTGCTCACTGAAACTGTCCTTTTCAGAGTAAAGATGAGCTGACAGCTCCCAGTTCTATAGCTCTGTCATGGTGATCTGTCTGACTGACAACACTTGGATCAATATAAAGCTGCTTCCCATCATCACTGAGCTTTTCACTTTTCTACACCAATGTGCAACTGTGGAGTTGGGATATATGATATGGGGGACGGGCATCTTCTTCTACATGAGGGATAAGGGGTGGTGGCTTGCCCCTTGCATAAAAAGCTTATTCCACTGTTTGCTAAAAGTGGCTTTCAATGATATTTTTCCAATGTTTTTCATTCAGAGAAGTATGTTTCGATCTACTATACAACTTTTTTTACCAGTATGACTGACTCTTTTTCAGTTTGCCATGGAAGCATCTTTACTTTCTAAACATGTCCTTGAACAAGGCACTCACTTTATTATTGTATTCACCCACAATATCATCCAGTGAGTTTTTTCCCCATTTATACACAATTCTGTTTTTTTGTTTCTTCCTTTTTTGCTTTATACTTTCAAATCTTCTGTCATTCTTTTTATGTTTTTGTATTTTGTTCTCAGTTATTACTTTATACAACTATTCAATTGCTGTATGCTTTTAATTATGGTTTATAAATTAGGACAATGAAAACAATTATATTACTTTTATAGAAGGGAAGCATGTTATATATATATGTGCTTGTGTAGATATAGATATAGATATATAGTTATAGATATAGATATAGTTATAGATATAGATACAGATATAGATATAGACATAGACATATAGATATATATATATATATATATATATATATATAGATACAGATATAAATATACATATAGATATAGATATAGATACAGATATAGATATAGATTACATATAGATAGAGATGTAGGTATAGATATAGATATAGACATATATATATATATATATATATATATATATATATATATATATATATAGATTAGATATAGATAGAGATATAGGTATAGAATTAGATTAGATATAGATACAGATACAGATACAGATATAGATATAGATTATATATAGATATAGATGTAGATATAGATTCTGGGCATATATACAAATGTTCAATTAAAACATATTTCTTATTTTTACATTCTTGTCTGTATTCGATAAAATTTGCAGTTCAGAACTGACCAATGACATTTAGCAAAAACAAGCGAAAACTTAATTCCAAATGAAAAAAAAGATGCATTATAGAAATTTTCTAAACAAAGTTTTTCATTTTTGTTTTTTCAGTTTTCACATCAAACCAGTAAAACTGCAAGCAGCTTTTCCAAAAATGGTGCTAGAGTGTAGTGATTGAGAAGTGAATTCTTATTCACAGCTCTCCATTAAATGCTCTTGCCCCTTAGCAAGCAAAATAGCTTTCCTATGCAGACATTTCCTGTGCAATCTGCATTTTTTTATTACATACTCCATATGCAAAATGAAAACCTCTTAATGCCTGGACAAGAAGATGCAAGTTAGAGCAAGATGCTGTTTTGTTGGTCAGAGCAGTCACCGATATGATGGTATTGCATCATTGTTAATCTTTTGTTTCCTTTTCACTGCAATTATTTAGTCAGCATGTTCTTTGAATGAGATTTCTGTTTAATGACCAACAGTGTCAAGAATATATTCTGCACAACTTATTGCATAAAATATTAGCTAAAGAACTGCAAAAAAATATAGCTGCAAGCTACTGACAGCTGCTGCAACAGTACAATTAACACAGACCCTGACCTTAGCCTAAACAAATTCTTATTAAGAATGGAACACAAAAACGGCGTCTAATGTGAATAATTTGAGCAAAATTAATGCTAAGATTTTAAGCAATTAGCACAGACTGAGACAACTCCACATCAGTGGTATATATCACATGACTGAAACAACTCCACATCAGTGGTATATATTACATGACTGAGATAACTCCACATCAGTGGTATATATCACATGACTGAGACAACTCCACATCAGTGGTATATATCACATGACTGAGAACTCCACATCAGTGGAACTCCACATCAGTGGTATATATTACATTGATTTCTTATTATTATTAACTCCCAACGATGGGCTGTTGCTAGGCCAAAATTGAAATTAATTTTGAAACCTATGTTGGAGCAGCAAAAGGTATTACATGATGCTGATGTTCCAGTGTCTCTTTATGACTCCAAGCCATGCGGTCTTTAACCACTGTCTGCATAAACATAAATCCAGTGTATAAATACACAAACATCTTGTCCCTTCGTGTGTTGTATTTTGTATTGCTAGTGAAGTAAATAGTTGTTGTTGCGTCTTTCGGCTTTTCCTGGTTAGGGGTCGCCACAGCGGAACTCCGTTCCACTAATGATTGGCATCGATTTTTACGTGCCGAATTGCCAGCTCTGATGCACAACCTTCAACGAAGGTACACCCATTCATGTATGTCTCCACACAGAAGACACTCTATCTGAGAATTGAACAGGACAACGTTGTAATGTGAGTTGACAACGCTACAGCAGCACCACCACTGCAGTATTGCTAATGAAGTGAATAGTACTTATTAAAATTGTACATTAAATCACAAAAGCTCTCATTTGATATTGAAGGGTACTGAAGTCTCTATGTTCACTTTCAGAGAACTCTGCAATACTTTTCCATTGTTTCAACTGCATCCAAAGCCATCCAGGCTAAGACAAGAATATTTTACTGAATAACTGGATTTATGTTTTTACTTTATACAGTGATCACTACTGTTTTTAAGCATTTATTTAAACTTGTGGCAAAAAAGCCATTTCTCTGTAGGCTGGCCTTTCAGGTTCTGTGTGCTTCAAAATCTCCACACAGAAAGGTGAATTAAACAGGGACTTAGTTGTTTGATAGTTGTTTGTTGTTTAATTTACACTTGAGAGCTGTTTTAGCAGTGCTTTTCCATTAAGAAATTCCAGGATCATAAAGAGGACAGAACATGTGTGGAAAATCTGAGATTTTATGCTGTGCCAGAGAAACAATCTTTATTAATTGTATGAAAGCACAAATAAGCAACTGGACTGGTTTTCCACAGCAGGAACACTTAATTGAAAGGGCTCATCTAGTGCATGCTCCAAATCTGGCCACGAAGAAGCAGCCAAGACCTTTATTAATAAAGAGGCAAACCTACTAGCAGAATGAGTTGATCCTGACAAAACTGTGGCAAAAGAGCAAAGTATTAAACATTGGAGACAATAGAGTGTTTGTGGAAAAGGATTATTCATTGTACACCAAGCAGAAGAGAAACACATTTATTTCAGTAATCAGGCAGTGCCGAGAGGCAAGTGTGAGATTCAGCCTGTATCTAGCTATCTACAGAATGTTTTTTTTTTCCTGGAGGATCAGAGTCATTTTTCATGCAGAACAGGCTAAGGAGGAAATGCAAACAAAATTGTCCAATAAAACGATAGCCATCAAGCAGAAGAGGACTTTGCTTATAACAACAAGGGCACTTTTAAGCCTAGCCATGCATCCCAAATCTGACAAATTCTGGTACCCTTGATGAACTAACTCAAAAAACAAGCTACTCTGGTAGACTCACAAAATCAATCAGATGTATAGGAAGAAAATCATGGCAAAAATTAGGAGGTGCAGGACCCAACAGGATAAAAGCACTCAAATTAAACTAAACAAACAACTCAGAAGACAAATAAAGTCTACCAAAGAAAATTTGAGATAGGTTTTGGTCTCCTAGGCTAAGGACTAATGACAAAGCATTCTTTATCTATGTCCACAACCTCAAAGGCAATAAACAATTCTGTGCAGAGCTCATTGTAAATGGTGCCACCTACACTGAGCCAGGAGACATAGCAAACCTCCTGGCTGAAAAATTCAGCTCCATCTTTACTCCTCTCTCCCCCTCGACCTTCCCTCAGGAAATATCATCAAATATAACTCCCCCTACTATCACTAGGGAACAGGTCCTTAATTTTCTATGACCAAGAACAATGCATCAATGGGCACAGACAATATACCAGGATGCCTTCTAAATAGCATGAAACATGACCTACAGGGCATCTGGAATTACTATTTGACTGTAGCCTCCAAACAGGCTTTGTGCCTCATGAATGGAGAAAGGCAACAGTCATCCCTCTGCACAAAGGTGGGCCATCTACAGACCCTGGAAACTGCAGACCCATAAGTCTCACTAGTCTTATATGTAAAGTCATGGAATGAATTATCATGGAAATGATCAACAGAGATATAGCAAACCTCCAGACACTGGACCCAACCCAGTTTGGTTTTGTAAAGGGCAGATCATGCCTACTCAACCTGGTGGATGTCTTTGAGAAGGTCTCCACAGCAATGGATGAGGGCAAAATCATTCACACTGCCTACTTTAACCTGGCCAAGGCATTTGGCACAATACCCCACTAGGGAATTGTTGATAAACTCGGGAGGTTAGGTACAAACCCGTATGTCACCCAGTGTATAGCCAATTGGCTCACAGACAGAACCAGGAAGTTAGAATTGGGATGTCCACCTCTAAAAGAGGCCAGTCATAAGTGTAGTCCCTCAGGGATCAGTCCTTGGACCACTCCTTTTTGGCATTTACTTCTTAGAAGTCAAGAACAATGTCAGTGGTCTCTGGCTGACTAAATTTGCAGATGATTGCAAATTAGGAGCTGTCATTGAATCTCACACTGACACAAATGTTCTCCAGGAGGGGCTGACACAGACAAATAACTGGTGTCAAAGTCATGGACTAAAACTAAATGCCAAGAAATGCATAAAAGTATCCTTTGGCAAGTCATCCATCCCTGGTAACTATCATATTGACAACACGGGTCTATATTGGAACATTGAACATCCAAAACATTGACCGCCATAAGGATGAACTTGGAATATCGAAAGCTGAAAAAGTCAAAGCTGTGGAACATAGACTTCTTTCCCAGGGAAAGAAGTCGGTGGGCCGTTTCCGCATCTTTGCTATTTCCTCCACTGTAGTGTGATCTCAGAGTTGGTATATTTAAGTAGGGGAGTGTGGGGGGGTGAAGCCCCCCACATTAGAAATGGTTTGTGGTGTGCGTGTGTTGTGTGTGTGTTTCTCTGAACAGTGATTTTTTTTCCCTGGGAGAAAAATCTCTGTTCTGAGCTTTCGATCAAGTCACATTTCTAACTTCCAAGTTCAACTTTATGGCGGCTGATGGTTTGGAAGTTCGATGTTGTGATATAGACCCGACAACACACCCCTTAGAGCTGACCCAGTAGTCAGGGACTTAGGGACACACATAGATAGTAATCTTGCCTTTGATCATCACGTGTCTACAGGTGTGAGGAATTAATTCTATGTTGTACAATTTATAAACAAAGGTATAGCATCTAAGTCCAAGGAAGTTATTGTTCCACTGTATTCAGCATTCATCAGACCTATCATTGAGTACAATGCCTGCTTTGATACGCACCTAACCAGGCATATCCAACAATTAGAACATCCACAGAGGTTCCTCACTAAAAGAATACAGGGCATAAGTAATATGTCCTGTGCAGACCACCTCAAGGCCCTATTCTTGTATTGTGTCTCCTACAGGCTTTTGAGGGGAGATCTATGCCTGGCATACAGGGCATTGTCAAACCCCCCCTCTGATGGACCTCCTACATATCCACAAAACAGAAAGTACCAGAATTACCTGTTCTAAAAACTTAAACCTTGCTTGGGATATAAATAGAACTTGCTGGAGAGATAGGTATGTATCCCAGAGACTACCCCATCTTTGCAACAGGCTCCCCATCCATGTGAAGTAGAATTCCTCTCTAATCCAATTCAAGTGCAACTTGGACAATTGGATGGAAACTGGAAAATCATCCCTAGTTTGGCACCTGTGTCTCTGATGCAAACAGGTAACCTGTAAATCGTTCATCTCCCTGGCCCATGCTTACACTTATCAAGGGTAGTTGAACTTGTAAGAGATTTGGGATGCATGGCTAGGCTTAAAAAGGCCCTTGTGGTCATTAGCCTAGTAAACACATATGAACCTATAATTGTAACCATGAGCTTGGGACATGAAACATTTACAAGCAGGGACCTGGGAGATGAACCATTTACAAGCTGTCTGTGTCCATTACAAACACAGGTGCCAAACCATGGATTAATTTCCTATTTCTTTCTGACTTTATAGTTGCCCGCCTCTTATGTTAATCTGACCATATATCTCATTTCTCTCTACTTTCACTGGCTTATGTGAGTAATCACAAAATCATCATTTTTGAAATCCCACCCTTCAATTATTTAAATTTATTGGCCATCCTATAGTATTTCATAGTACCAAAATACAAAAGTGACCACCCCTTTCAATCCATCTTGCTGTTTTAAAAATAGTAACTCTCCACTAAACCTTAACTTTTTAAACAGGTAAAACTCAAGTTACCTACTTTCACATCTAACTTCTCTAGTGCACACTGCAGAGTGCATTCTTTTCAATCTTACCTTTAAGCATCCCTGTGACTAGCACTTTCTCTAATACCTGCTGGAAAGCACTAGGAAGCCTTAAACTCATACAAACACTGAACTCTCCTTGTTAAAAGGAGAAATTAATAGTAGGCACTAAACAGCCTATAATTGCAAAGTACCTTGCTAAGGAAACAGCTCCTATAATTTACAAAGAAAAAAAAAAGCCCCAAACCAAGCATGTCCAAGGGTCAGCTTCCGGTGATTTCTCCTGTCCACCTGGTGAATCTGGGCATACTGGGGCAATGCAGCAATTGCCTCATGTACACAGACAACCCTCTCCTCCTACCACCCAACACTACAACCTGTGAGAGATGCACTTACATAGCCAAAATGGAAGCAAAGCTCTCTCCACCCAAGATTGTGCTAAACAGTCAAGAGGAGAAGGTTAACACCCACACTACATCTCAAGCAACACATAGCCCTTCTAAACCCGCACCACCAACACCCACATATAGCAACACTAAATCCACATATGCAGAGGCCGTTAACTGTAACCTGCCCAAGCAACAAAGACCTCTGAAGCTGAAACGCAAACAAACACCAATCACAACCAATGTGTCACATAGCTCACAACACCAGTGTGCCACCCAGCAACAGCCCCTAAGGCAAGACAATGTACCTAACACTTTAGTCATAGGTGACTCTATAGTCCGGCACACTGATGTCCCTCTCACCAGGTTGAATAAGGAGAAAATTACAGTCAGCTGCCTGTCGGGTGCCAGGATCCGCCACATAACGCATGCACTCAAGTCACTCCACAACAAGTACAAATATGACTCTGTCATTGTCCATGTTGGAGTGAATGACTTGAGACGTACCTCCCTGGACTACATGAAAAGAGACATGGAAGAGCTCTCGGATCATGTGGCCCAGGCAGGTATGACCCTAGCCCTGAGTAGCATCCTGCCTTCGCCCAGAATGATACCACAATATAAGGATAAAATTATTGACTTCAACAATTGGCTAAGCTTATGGTGTCATTCAAAGGGCATCCAGTATCTGTCTGCCTGGGATGACATGATTGACAGACCATGGTGCTTTGCCAGAGATGGTCTGCACCTGTCACCCCTGGGATTCAGGTTACTGGCTAAGGCTCTTGCCACCCCTATAGTGCCTTTTTTAGGCAAACTTCAAAGGACAAAACCACCACCGTAACAGGTACAAGCATGCAAAATCTGAAAGTAATGCTACTCAATGCTAGAAGTCTAAACCTCAAAATGCACTCTCTCGAGGCACTCCTAAAAATGGAGAACATTGATATCTGTGCAGTAACTGAGACCTGGTTCAAGGCTCCAGAGAGCACCCCTGCAATACCAGGCTACAACTCTTACCACACTTTTCGGCCACCAAATCAGGACCGAAACACTAAAGGTGGAGGAGTGTCAATATTCACCAAGGATATTCACACCACCAGGCTAGTTGGCCAACACAATGTGTCTGAAATTCTCCAAGTGCAACTAACACTAGGTAAGACTGCAATCCAAATTGTAGCTTGCTACAGATCCCCACCATACCCCAAGATTCTCACTACACCTTTCTAAACATACTGGAAAATATTAAGATAGAACCAAACACCCTAATACTGGGTGATTTTAACTACCCTGCCATTAACTGGGAAAACTACTCATGTCCCAACACCTTTGCGCAACGGTTCTTGGAATTCATAAATTGCAATGCCCTGGATCAACTAATCCATAGTCCCACCAGGGGCTCCAATATCCTAGACCTGGTCATTACCAACATGGGAAATCAATGCTCCATACCTATGGTCATCCTCTCGTTAGTCAGGTCTGACCATAAGCTAATCACCCTTAACATCAACATCCCCCCCCCACGCCCCCCCCACTAAAGAAACGACCATAAAAAACTTCTCCAAAGCATACTTCATGCTACTCAAGTCAGAAGTGATAAACTTCATAACACCCATGCAGACGGAACTGAAAGTTCAACTGCTGAATCCTACACTAAGGCACTGTACGAGCACATCCACTCATGCATGAATCATGCCATCCCAAATAGAACCAAAATGCTCTCATCCAAAAAGGAAGCCAATCTGGTGGTCCCCTGCCATAAACAAACTTTACAACAAAAGGAAGAAACTTTTGCAGAAAAGGGAAAATCCCAGGATGCAAAAACTCCCTTACTAGCCTCAGTAAGAAACTGAGATGCCTCATAAAATCCTCCAAAGCTAGTTACGAAAATAAAATTGCCAAAGATTCCAAAGACAACCACAAAGCATTCTATAACTATGTCAAGAATCTAAATGGCAATGCTCAGATCTGCTCTGAGCTAAAACAGAATGGCATTAAATATACTGATCCAAAGGATATTGCCAATATCCTGGCAGATCGATTCAGTGCCAACTTCACCCCCTCTCACCCCCTAAATGGCCCATCTCAATACCGAAAGATTGCCAAATTCCAGTAATAACGGCCACACAGGTACAAAACGCACTCTCTAAAGCCAAGAATACAGCATCCATGGGACCAGATGACATCCCGGGCTGTGTACTACATGAACTACAATATGAACTGGCACCTCACCTAAGGGTCATGTTTAATCATAGCCTCACCTCAGGTTTCATGCCCACTGAGTGGCGCAGAGCTACAGTTATCCCAATCCACAAGGGGAGATCCACCTTGGATCCCGGAAACTACCGTCCCATCAGTCTGACAAGCCTTATCTGCAAGGCCATGGAGCGTATTATCATGGAACTTATAAACAAAGACATTGGCAACCTTCAAACACTGGACCCCACCCAGTTTGGGTTGTGAAGGGCTGATCTTGTCTCCTGAACCTTATTGACTTCTTTGAATCAGTCTCCAGAGCCATGGTCAAGGGTAAGGTGGTCCACACAGCCTATCTAGACCTTGCCAAGGCCTTTGACACC
The DNA here is from genome assembly GCF_019279795.1 of Protopterus annectens. NCBI lineage: Eukaryota > Metazoa > Chordata > Ceratodontiformes > Protopteridae > Protopterus > Protopterus annectens. Next base: position 1,505,805,105 of record NC_056745.1, read on the forward strand.
ATCCCCCACTCTGGAATCATAGATAAACTTACTAAGTTGGGCATTAATTCCTATGTCACCCAATGGGTTGCTAAATGGCTTACTGATAGAACCCACACTGTAAAAGTAGCCGACTCCAAATCCAGCTCCAGACAAGTGACAAGTGGAGTACCTCAGGGTTCAGTCCTGGGGCTGCTCTTGTTTGGCATCTACTTCTCTGAAGTACAGGTCAACACTAAGGGACTCTGGCTAACAAAGTTTGCAGATGACTGCAAACTGGGAGCCATTATTGAATCCCCAAATGATGTGGATACTCTACAAAAGGGCCTTACAGAAACAGATGCTTGGTGCCAGAGCCATGGGCTCAAGCTCAATGCCAAGAAATGTATTGGTATCCCCTTTGGGAAAAAAGCATGTATCCATGAATTACCATATAGGTGGCAGTACACTAAACACAGAAAGTGTGATAAGAGACTTAGGGACACAGGTGGACAGTGGTCTCACCTTCGATAACCACATCGCCACAACAGTCAGGAAATCCTTCTATGTGGCACACCTCATCATGAAGGGCTTTTCATCCAGGAAAAAGGAGGTCATTGTCCCACTGTACTCATCCCTCATTAGACCCATTATAGAATACAACGCCCCATTTGGTATGTACCTCTCAAGACATCTGCAACAACTGGAAAGGATCACAGGCCTAAAGCAGATGCCCTACGCTGACCGCCTTAAAAAACTCCAGCTATACTCTGTCGCATATCGTCTACTCAGAGGTGATCTCTGCTTAACATACAAGGCCATGTCAAACCCAGAGCTGTTGGACATGCTACACTTAAAGAAATCCCAATCCCTTAGAGCTACACGCTCCAGGGATCTAAACCTTGTCATCACAATAAACAAAACATGCTGGAGGGATAGGTTCCTGAACCAGAGACTCCCCAGACTCTGGAATAGATTGCCCATACATGTCAAGCAGAGTGCCTCTTTGGACCTCTTCAAGAGGAACCTTGACGATTGGATGGGAGAAAGGAAATTCACCCCAGGGATCACGTCAGTCACCCTGCTAGACAGGGGTCCAGGAAAGTAAATAATGTGGGAAGAAATAGCCAGGGAATTGTTATGGCTAGGCTTGTATAGGCCCTAGGGCTGATAGCCTAGTACCAACCTATGAACCTATGAACCTATGAACCTATTTCCCATCCAGCTGTCCAAGTTACACTTGAATTGGGTTATGGAGGAACTCTGCTTCACATGGATTGTAGCCTGTTCAAGAGAAGGTTTTGTCTCTGGGATGCATACCTTTCTCTCCAGTAGGTCCCATTTGGATAACTGGAAAGGTTTAGGTCCATTGCTCTGACAGTTGCTATCTGTGTGTATCAGCTCTACCTGGAGAACATTCTGACATTGGGGATTCTATGACTGCTCCTAATATCAATCATCTGCAAACGTGGTCAACCAGAGGCCTTCGACATTGGCTTTGACTTCAGAGAATTAAATTTCAAAAAAGGAGTTGTTCCAGGACCAATCCTAATGGACTTCACTAGTGACTGTCCTCTCTAATTCTAACTTCATGGGTTCTATTGAATAGAAATAATGAAAACAACTTACAACGTAAAGTCACAAACTATCCAATACGTGCCACGGCTCTTTTGTAACCTTGCACTGTCGAAATAACCACAAAAACCGCAAGGTAAATCCAAATGGAATTCAGCAACAAGTACCACAAATGAGGAATTCAGCAACAAGTACCAAAAATGAGGAATCCTGGTGGAATAGCACACTAAAGAATAAACTCCAAGGTGATGCGAACTGAACAAGTAAATCAATGTCCTTTATTCCAAGAAAGAACAACGATACAAAATGATAAATGCACTTAAATAAAATAACAAAAATCAATCCAATAAGGTTAAGCGTTTTCACCCACTGAAACTCGTGGGCTTCATCAGAACCTTTTGAGTAAAATAACAAAGTCCTTTTTAGAGAAAAAAGGCACCAAAAGGAAGCGGAAACTGATGTAACATCCTGTATAGCAAATACCGCCCCCTGCACTTATACACCAATAATTAAATTTAAAATTGGCGCCAACAGGAAGCTAAAAAATGCATAATTTTCTGAATTCTATCCTATGCTATAGTCCTCCCCTTAAAGGCCTCACTACACTTACTAATACTTCAATTTGTACAAAATCTATCAGTGTAGTTCGTGCAAAAAATTCAACAATAAAATTCATCACTAATAACCATAAAATAAAATATTTAAAATAAACACATTTTCTAATGATAATAAAATATTTACAATATTCCTATAATAAAACAATGTCTCAAAAGATGCCTAACAATCTCATTATCTATACTACCTGACGAATATGTAAGTATTGTATTACCAATATATACCTATACATAATACAATAACGTGGAATTAATATATGTAAAAAATCCACAATTAATGTACATATAAAATAGTTAATAGTTAATAAATAATAAACAATCATATACAATATTCTAAAATTGGTTTACAAGAAATAAAATCATTAAGGCCAGGGTATGTGGTGGCATCTAATAAAAGTTGCCACCAAACCTCTTTAATACTCAACACTGTTTTGTAATCACCACCTATAGACTTAACAGTGATGGTTTCAAGAATAGCAAACTTAAAATTATGTGTTTTATCAGTGGAAATTATATGCCAATATAGGGCATTTGTTACATCTTTTTTGTGAATACTATAAATATGGTCATAAACGCGTTGTCGAAAACAACACTCAGTTTTACCTACATAAAAACATATGCACTCACTACATTTAGCAATATAAATTATCATCTTAGTCCTACAATTTCCATATTTGGGTTTAATGATTGTGCGAGTCTCATTTTGGATTATCAGTTTTTTGTCTTCTAGAATATACTTACACTGGTTACAAGAACCGCATTTATAGGTATGGATTAAATCATTGGACATCCTATCCCTTTGCTTTTTCCTGGGAATCAATACATTTTTAATATTTTTGCCCATTTTGTATGTAATTCTAGTTTTTTTCCCCATTATTTGTATCAATTTAGGATCCTGAGAAATCAGGTACCAAAATTTGTTTACAAAGTAAATAACTTTGTCAACTACCGGGCTATATAATAATATTAAGGATCTGTGATGACTGTTAGACTGACTTCCATCTCCTTTATCATCTTTAATCATATGTCTGGATTCAAATCCCTTTCCCAATAAAGAACGGTATTTCCTGTCCCTTTCTTGTATGACATAATTACCTATAGTAGATAACATTTTTTCAGGATAACCTCTCTCAACAAACAGTTGCGTAATAAACTCAACTTCACCTGACAATACCTTTACATCAGAGGTCATATGCGCGGCTCTGATAACTTGTCCTTTGTAAATGTTATGTTTCATATTTAAAGGATGACAGCTGCTATATTCCAAGTAATCATCAGTAAATGTGTTTTTCCTATATATTTTTGATTGGAATGTTGAATCATGCTTATAAATATATGTATCCAAATATGCAATCCCCTCAGTATTATATGTATACGTGAATTTCAGATATTCACTGGTGGTATTTAGATACTTTAAAAACTTGTCTAATTTTTCCACACTGTCATCCCATAAAATGTACATATCATCCAGAAACCTTGAATAATGTCTGACATTTTTGAAATATTCACAAGGAAAAAGGGAGGTGAGTTCCCAATCAAGCATAACCAGGTTGGCAAAGATGGATGCACAAGCAGCACCCATAGCTACCCCCCAGGTTTGCTTGAAGTACTCCCCTTCAAAATATATAAAATTGTGTTCTAACACTAAGGTCATCAACTCCATAATTAGAGTTATCTGTTCCCAAGTAAGATTGGCAAAGGATGTAATACTATTACAAAAAGCATCCAAACCAGCTTGTTTTGGTATGCTTAAAAAAATATCAACAATGTCTACAGTAACAAAAACCAAATTATCCATGTTAATATTTGAAGGAAACATTCCCAAAAATTCCCAAGAATCTTTTACCATGTGGGGAATTTTACTATATATATGTTTTAATGAACAATCTATATATTTTCCCATAGGGAATGTTTTGGATTTGCTACCAGATATAATTGGCCGGAAAGGGGGGTCCAAGGTATTCTTATGTATTTTGGGAATACCGACGATGGTTGCTAGTCTAGGATACTTCACTTGTAAAAAATTATAAGTTTCCTTATTAATTCTACCGTCTATATAAAATTCCTCTAAATAGGAATCAATACATTGGTAAGCTATGTTTATCTCATTAATAGAAATATTTTGGTAATTCCCTGTGTGATATAAAATATCATATATTTTTTAAAATATTTTAAGTTATCATATATCACTATACCACCCCCCCTTATCCAGCTTCATCACTCTAATATTGGGATTATCCTGTAGGGACTTAAGTGTCTCTCTTTCTTCATTAGATAAATTGTTGGTAACATTGTCATTTATATTTCTAGATACCCAATAAATTTCTCTAGTTACTACTTTCTCATATAAGTCTACCTCAGGATGACTGGGGGGTATGAACGTACTTTTGACTTTCAAAGAATTATCATAATTTTTGTGTTTTTTCAATATTATTTTTATCGTTAAATAAAATTCCTAAATTCATCTTTCTAATGAATTTTTTTAATTCACATAAAACATCAACCACATAAAAATGGGTATTTGGAATAAATTTCATACATTTGCATAACAACTCAAAATGAGTCTTGTGTATATCCAAACTAGAAAAATTATAAATATTGAAATTTTTGTATGTATATCTATTGTCTACCCTGATAATCTGAGTACACTGGATCAATTGATTTCTTTCCCTCCACGGTATTTTGCCCCCCCACTGTCTCGGTCTGGGTTTCCAAGTTGACCAATGATCTTGTTGGTAAATATTCCGATATGACTGCCCTTTTTTGGAATCCACCCTCTGAAAATGGGAATTGTATTTCTTATAATCCTCTTGATTGTCTCATGTGGATGATCAACTTTATTGCCTTATAAACTACTATTTCTATCTTTATAATTATACCAATCATACGCCTTACCATTTTTGTACTGTTCGCTATCCCTTATTAATTTCTTAATGGATAGATATAATAATTAAAAGGACTCTGTTATTTTACTCAAAAGGTTCTGATGAAGCCCACAAGTTGCAGTGGGTGAAAGCGCTTAACCTTATTGGATTGATTTTTGTTATTTTATTTAAGTGCATTTACCGTTTTGTATCGTTGTTCTTTCTTGGAATAAAGAACATTGATTTACTTGTTCAGTTCGCATCAGCTCAGAGTTTATTCTTTAGTGTGCTATTCCACCAGGATTCCTCATTTTTGGTACTTGTTGCTGAATTCCTCATTTTTGGTACTTGTTGCTGAATTCCTCATTTTTGGTACTTGTTGCTGAATTCCATTTGGATTTACCTTGCGGTTTTTGTGGTTATTTCGACAGCGCAAGGTTACAAAAGAGCCGTGGCACTTATTGGATAGTTCATGGGTTCTATCTGAGAGCCAGCTAACTATCCACTGGGTGACATAAGGGTTTATACCTAACCTCCTGAATTTGTCAACAATGTCCAAGTGGGTTACTGGGTCAAATGTCTTGCCAGGTGATGGTAGGTAATATGAAACATTTTGTCCTCATCCATTGCTTTGGTGACCTTCTAAAAGAAGTCCACCAGGTTGCATTGGCATGATCTGCCCTTGAGGAAACCAAATTGGGTTGAGTACAGTGTCTGGAGATTTCTTGTATCATTATTGATTATTTCCATGATAATTGTTTCCATGCTTTGCATATGGGACTAGTGAGACTTATGTTTCTGTAGTTTCCTGGGTCTATATGCAGCCCACCTTTGTGCAGAGGGATGACATTTGCTGTTCTCCATTTATGAGGCACAAAGCCTGTTTGGAGACTACATTTACTGTAAATAGTAATTCCAAAGGGCCTGATAGGTCATGTTTCATGCTACAGTATTTAGAAGGAATCCTAGGATTCTGTCTGGGCCCATTAATACAGTGTACTTGCCCTTAGAGAGAACATTAAGGACATATTCCCTAGAGATAGTAGGATGAGTTATATTGGTGGTATTTCCTAAGGCGAGAGTTGAGGAGGAGAGGGGTAAAATTAAAGCTGAACGTGTCTGCCAGTAGTGTTGGTATATCTTCTGGGTCAGTATAGGTGGCTCCATTAACAATGAGCTCTGCATACAACTGTATCCTGACTTGACATTACAGACATAACTAAAGAATGCCTTGTGTTTGTCCATGGCCTGGGAGACCAAATTTACCTCGTTTGGCATTGCTAAATTTTATTTGACCCCTAAGCTGTTTGTTTAGTTGATGACAGTGCTTTAATTATACTGGGTGCTGCACCTCCTAAATTTTATCATGATTTTCTTCCACCTGTTAATTGACATTGTGATTCCACCAGGGTGGCTTGTTTTTTGAGTTTGTTTTGTACTTCTTCCTGGTGGGTACAGCTGCCTCTATGAAGCTATTATCATGCTTGTATAAGGTTTCTTTGAATAGCTCCACATAGGCAGCAGTATTCTAAAGGATTTATGGGGGGCTTGAAATTTTGGCAGGTTATCATTTAATAGTGGGAAGTTAGCCTTAGAGTAGTTCATGAATATTCCAGGGTTAGCTGGGGTTCTGGGATTTATTTATATTTCAAAAGAGACAGTTTTATGGTCTGGCCTTATCAGGGAAGACATTACACTAGGGGATGTGCCGCGCCCTCACATATTTGTGAGGACCAGATCAAGTATGTTTGCTCTGCTGGTTGGTGTATTGACAATCTTTTCCATGGAGTTTGTGTTTAAATAATCCAGAAATCTCTGTGCCTGCATGTGTGGTGTCATATATGATTCCCAGTTAATAGTGGGGTAGTTAAAGTCACCTACGATTATTTTATTGAGTTAGATGGTTAATATTTCCAATAAATTAAATACATTTTATGCATTTATTGGGTTAAAGAGGGGGACCTATAGCCTACAAGAACGTGATATGGGATTTTACCAATGGTGATATGAATGTAAAAAAACTCAAGTGCATTGTCCTGTTTGACCAGCTTGAGGTATATTTATTTTTGATGTAAATTGAGACATCTTCACTTTTTCTACCTGTCTATGTAGTAGCTGGTCTTAAATGTGTAGAAGGCATTATAGCCTTGCATTGCCCGTGTGCTCTCCACAGCTTTAAACCATGTCACACTGCCCACACAGACATCAGCATTCTCTAGTGTCAACAGAGTTGTAGGGAGTAGATTTCTTGTTCTGAGTTGCTATGTCAGAAGCACTTTCAGTTTTGCATTGCCTAAAAGTGGAACTATGGAGAGGAGAATGTTTTAGCTAATATTTGAAAAGCGAGGGGGAAGAGGTGCAGACAATCCCTGGTAAAGCAGCATGGTCTGCTGACCATCTCCTTCCATGCTGACAAATATTGCACCCCCCTAGAAGGACACCAGAAACTAAGCCAATTATTAAAGTCAGTCAATGTCTGTTCGAAAAATGGCATCATCCTTGGAGAAGGTAAAATGCTGCTCAATATTCGGCTTATACCAGCCCAGTATACATATTTCAAGAGCTCCATGATGTCTCTCTTCATGTAGTTAAGGGAAATATGTCTCAAGCCATTTACACCCATGTGGACAATGACTGAGTTGTACTTGTACTTGTTCACTGTCCTGAGTGCATGTATAATGTGGCAGATCCTGGTCCCTCATAACAAAATGGACCATGACTTCTTCCTTACTCAGCCTGGTGGCATGGACATTGGTGTGTCTCACAATAGAGTCTCCAATGACCATAATGTTGGATTGTTAGGTGGCTTGCCTTATGGGCTTAGAAGTAGAGTCTCCGTGAGATGTGGCTGTATATGTTGATGTGGGTGCTATTTTGACAGAGTGCATTCAGGGATGCTGAGGGTGTTTGTTATGTCTACTTCATCTAGGAGATATTTGGGATTTAGGAAGGTTACATTTAAGTGCTTCAGTATATGTGGATCTATGCGTCTGCTTTGAACTGTGTCTGATGGATGCAGTTTATGTAGTAGTAACAACCTTATTGACATTATGAATGCTTTTATGTGAGAGCTTTGCCTCCAGTTACATTGTGTAAATACATCTCTCACATACATTATCAGTTTATTTAGAATTAGCTGGTTATCAGTAAACATGTAGTAATTTCTTCATTGCCTTAGGATGCCCGTATCCACCAAGTTCGTAATGGAGATAGTGGAAAAGTTCATATCCATGGCAACAAGCCCTATTTTATTGAAAAACAGTTGTGGCAAGAATATATGGTAATGTCAGGAGTATCTGGTTTGCAACTATGGAGGCAATACTTGCCACTGCAAACTAGTTGCCCTGTGTGTAATTAGGTAAGAGTTAAATTTCAGCGGTGCTTTTACATGACAAATGTCAACTCAAGATGTCCACATCTATACAGGGCACTGCCAAGCACTTGAGGGGAAACTAATAAGTAGACCCTGATGATTTATGGATGAAGTTAGTACAGAGATGGTCTGTAGTTAGCTTAGGCAGAAGCTAATCAAGCAGTACTTACTGGAAAGAAAGAATTAGCTTTGTTAAGATTGCTGAAAAGAAGGGAGTCACCTGATTATCTACTGCCTGGCTACTACTAGTGATGGCCTCACCACAGTTTCACTCTGATGGGATACAATGCTCCTTTGTTTCTTCTTTCATCAGAAGCAAAACAGTATCACCAGTCCCAAGATGAGAAGCAGGCCATGGGTTCCTTGGTGATCAATAGCCCTGTGCCAGATGATGCAGGTGTCTGGAGGCTTGTTCTAGTATTTTTCTGGTAGATGTTTTGAATAGCAGTCAGACCAATCAGGAATATCCCACACAGATACTCTGCCCATTGGGAATCAATGTCCTCTGCTCCTTCTCACACAAGGAGCAAAATATAAGAACACATTCCAAGCTGGCACCTATGAAGCAGTTATCAACCTTTCAGATGACCAGCAGTCTCCAGGAAATAATGTGCCTATGCTCCTTCTCTCACCAGGAGTAAAACAGAAACACTTAACCCAAGATTACCTTCTTCTGATAATAAAGCAAATAGAGAGACTTTGCCAGTGATGGAAAACAACTCTCAAAAATCCACAAATCCACAAAAAAAAGCAAATTTATTCCTCTGACATCTCGGCTTTAGCCTTCAAGGAGTAAAGAACATAATAACACACTTCATTTATATATACAAAATTCATTAATAAAACAATAAATCAATGAATCAATTAGTAATAATCAAAGTTAAATAAATACTCTCCAGTTTAAGTCGTCATTAAGACCTTGTGGGTACATAGTATTAAATTTTAAAATATACATACCTTCCTTATATATCAAAGCTTGTTTAATGTTTGAAATATTATGCCAAGAACAATTTATTTTTTCTAAAACTGTGGCTTGAAGTTCTTCATTTTTACTATTATGAAAATCCCTAAAATGTGCAGCTACAGAACTTGCTTCTCTGTTGTTAATAATGTCCCTGGCGTGTTCCAACAGCCTAACTTTAAATGACTGTTTGGTCTCACCAATATAGAATTTCTTACACGGACATTTAAGGGCATAAATCACCCCTTCAGAGTTACAGCTGAAAACACCAAGAGTATTAAAACTAACATTATTAATATGGGAAAATTTATTAACCACAAAACTACAGGCTTTGCATTTCCCACACTTCAAAGTACCACTATAAAATAAACTACGTTGTAAGCAAACCACAGGCATCTCAAATATGCTCTTTACTAAAAAATCTTTTATATTCCTACCTCTTTTGTATGAAAATCATAAATCAACATCCAGCCATAAAGACACATTGTGTAGGGAACTAAAATATTTCCAATAATGATTAACTAACCTAACCATTTCTCCACTAAAACAACCATAGGTTGAAACAAAGTATAAAATGTCCCTCAGATTAACTTTACCATTTAGCATATCTGAACACCTAGTATAAGCTTTGTTAACAACTTTTTTATATCTATAACCACAAAACCTATTATAACTATTTTGTATAACTTGCTTATTATAACCCCTTTGGCTAAATGTATGCATTAATAAATTCAATTCCTTATTGAAAACAACTTCACTATTACATAGTCTAGAAATCCTAAGAATTTCACTATATGGCAAAGCTTCCAATGTATGTGGAGGATGACAACTAGTGCCATGCGCATACTGTGTACCACCATAAAACTTCCTATTAACAGAAGTTACTAGACTCTTTCCATCAACAATATTCAAAATAATATCAATGAAAGGAATAGATGTACCTTTTTTCAACCCATCAAATTCCAAAGTGAACCTGTTGTTATTTAAGTCTAAAATAAAAGTATCCACACTAAAGTTTCACCACCTTCAACCAAAAAAATTAGATCATCCACAAACTTAAAATATTTAATAACATGATTCTGAAAAAAATATTTTCTGTATAAAAATTCTGATTCAAATAAACCCATAGCTAAATTTGCATACATGGGGGCAAAAGCTGCCCCCATGGCTGTACCTCGTTTTTGTCAATACAAACAATTATCAAATTCGAAAAAATTATTAGTCAAAGAAAAATGAATACGCTCTAAAATATACTCTGTGACAGGATAATCCCCTAGAAAAAAATCTAACAGCCTCCATACCAAATTGATGACTGATATTTGTATAGAGGCTTTTAACATCGATAGTAATCCAATACATTAGCTCATTCCATTTAACTTCATTAATTTTTTCTAAAAAAAGACATCAGTAATATAAGACTTTGCCAGTGAAACCATTTCCACTGCTCCAAAGGAAACTGCTTGAGAGACAGAGAAAAGCATAGGAGTTGAGAAGAGAAATCAGGAGTACCCTGGAATTGAACCAGAATCTGGAATTAGGAGATGGAGATGAACAGGAAAAGGACCTGCAACACAGAAATTAGTGAATAAATGTGAGACTCTAAAGCATTAATCACATTTGTGAAATACTGCGGTATAAGAATAATTGCAAAGCATGGACATTTCATTACTTTGTTAAACTTGTGGAGCTGAAAAACCTTTTCCTGACTTCATGTCATTAATGTTTGCAAGGAATCTGAGGGGAGTGGAAGAAGAAGGAAAAAGGTAACTAATTAAAACAATTTCTTTCTGTTTTTAGCAGCATTTCTATAAAACCTTTCACAATATAAATTGAATATTTATAGTAAAGTATTTTTAGTTTATCTTGTATGTGATAAAGTTGCTAAAGTAAACATGTTTTTTTTCTTCTTCATCTTGTCTTTAGTCTCTTTCTTTCTTCTTTTTGGCATTTAAAATATAAGCATTGCAGGGCAAAATTAAAATAAAATTAAAAAACTAGGCAAAAGTATGTGTAAGTTAATAGATTGTAATCTTGGTTTGCTGAGGTGGGGGATGGGGTGTAAAAGTGCTAAGATCATAATGTATGTAGGGTTGATATGTTTTCTTTTACTTTTGCATCAGTGAATGTCTGGAGTAAAGCCAATGGCATAATCTAATAACAAATTTTAAGTGGAAACTAGTAAATATGAGAACACTGAATATAACAGAACGTTTTCCTTTAGCAGTAAAGGTTTCGACTAGTGTTTCATGCTGCATCAGAAGGATGCATTGTTCTTTTTTCTCTTACACTCCCTTGGAGAAAAGCTGACTCTATTTCTTCAAGGCTAAAAGTGAATGATTTCTGAAAGCATGCAAGTGGTTTTCACATGAGGATTGGGATTAAAAAAAAAAAAAACAGACACCAATTATTGTAAGTAGAAGCACAGGTAATAGCATGGTCTTAGGATGGATAACCTCAATTTCAGGTTAATTAGGGCCTGTTTTTGTCACAAATGTTTCTATTAGAAGGGTAAGAAGAGATTAAACCTCATTATTCAAAGATGTACATAGTTATGTTTGTTGGTTCTGGGGATGTTCTGAGGGTGTTTTTGATGTTTTTTATTAAAACAAAAGTCTTGCAAAATGTGACATAGGTTCCAATGTTAATGATACTAAAAAATTGTATAAAGGATTAACCTGCCAAACACTAATGGATGCATGTATCACAAAAGATTGAAACAGACATTTAAAAAAAATCTACCATATATAATAGGTCAGAATAATGACATCTTCCCATAATGGCAAAACTTTCCTTATTATCTTGTAATGTGAATGATCTCACAAGTATAGACAAAAAGGAACAAATGCTAAATTATATTAAGAAATGCAGTGTGCAAAAAGTAATGCTACAGGAGACACATTTGGAATGAACTAAGCATGTGAATTTGATAAAGAAAGTATTTCAGGATGGATATTCTACAGAATATCTGGGACAAAGGAAAATAGGAATACTTATATTAATTGCTGGAGGAGCTCCAGCAGTGACAGAAGAGAAATAAATGCAATAACAACAGATTTATGGTAGCAAGGGGCTACTAGTAAGGGATAAGGACTGTGCTGGAATGTATTTACTCTCCACCTAAAACTGCTGTTATGGAGCTTATACATTTTTGGGAGAAATAAACAGCTTTCAGCAGGGAATATTACTTATTGGTTGTGACTGGAACTTGATTTGCAACAGTGAGGATTATAACAAAACAGGGTAGATTTCTGAAGAAATTTATTAAAATATTTGGTATGAAAGTAGCAGGAACGCTGACAAAAAGAATTTACATATTATTCACCATGATACAATAATGGAGCTAGACTAGACAGAAATTATATTTCACAGGAATATGTGCATTTAATTAAGAACTTTGACAAACATCCAATAACTATTTCAGATCAAGTGCCAGTATTTACTAAGATAAAAATGCAGGTTTATGATGTAAATATGAGACACTGGTGATTCCACACCCACCTGTTAAAAAGCGATGAATTTAAGGAATGGGTAGTGGAAATTATACAAGAGTTGTAGGGGAAAATAAAAAGTACTCCGAAGTTATATCTAGTGAATAGGATAAAATGAATGTGGACTTTAAAAATAGAGTAGAAATAAAAGAAAAAGTGATCGGGTTAAGAAGTAATAAGAATTGTTTACAGGGGCTGACAAAAGGTTAAAGTATTATAAAATAGGGGGAATCACACTAAACAAAAACAGATGCAATTGCAGAGTGTAAAAGAGAAAAATAAGGGAGTACCGGATACCATTCACGAGTTTATAAAGATTGCTGTTAAGCAACTATCTTCTGATAATAACAGAGCACAAACACTTTTGTACAACAACTTTGGAAACAGAAAGTAGAAAGGGTTGTTGCCAAACTCAAGGAGCTTATAATAGGAAACATAACCAGCGATCTTGTAAAGGTATTACAGATACTTCAGAAATTTAATGTAAAATTATACAAAGCAAAGAAGTGGGGAAATTAAGACAAAACACAAATGGAAATAGTTATGGAACTCTTAAATATGCCACAGTTACAGGTAGTTGAGGCTCAACAACTGACGGTTAAGACAGGAGGTGATGAGATAAAAATTATGATGTATAGACAATCTGCAGGAAAATCAACAGGAATTGATGGTATTCTGGTAGAAGTTGGGATGCAAGGTGGGAAAGAAGTGATAAAGATGTGAAAGGTTTCAAATAGCAGTATTTTAAAAGGAAGAAAGGCACCAACATCCTGGAAAAAAGCTCCGGTGACTGTAATACGCAAAGTTGATAAAGACCCATCAGATCCAGCTTTATTTAAAACTGGAATTATAAAGTGTTTCTGCCTATAATAACTAAAATAATGGCAAAGCTGATGACAAAATTGATAGGTATGAGGCAACAGGGTTTTGTGGAGGGGAGATGACAAAATTGATAGGTATGAGGCAACAGGGTTTTGTGGAGGGGAGATAAACTTTTGACAACAGTAACAGAATAATGATGACCCAGAGGGAAGCAGAAGGTAATGAATTACCATTGTTATTGGTAGGTCTTGAAGCAGAGAAGCATTCAATAGAGTAAACTGGGATTTTATGTTTAGGACAATGGAAGCATTTGCATTTCCTGATATAATAGTAAAGTTAATTAGAAGTGTATATGAGGAATCAGTGGCAAAAATCAAAGCTGGGTAGTTCCTGTCTGATAAGTTGTCTGAATAGAGGAACCAGGCAGGTTCCTGCTCCTTTGTTATTTGTTCATAGTTTATAGTTTAGTACTAGGCTAACTGCCTTTGAGAGCCATTTTTAAGCCTAGCCAATTATCCATTGTGATACTCGAACCCTGCACCTTGTGTTTGTAAGGCAAACACCTTAACCATTAGGCCATCCTCCCCTGGCATTGTTATATTTATAGCTATTGGCAAAGAAAATAAAGGACTCAGAAATTCAAGGATATAATTGGTATGGTATTCAGGAAAAGTTAGCTGTATTTGCAGAAGATATGATTTTGTACCTGATGAAACCAGAAAAGTACATCTAAATGCTGTAAAACACTTTAAGGCAATTCCATTTTTTTCAGGCTATAAAATTAATAAAGATAAAAACAAAGGATATAGCTATAAACTATGTTCTGACACATGAATTGGTTCAGTAATACCCCTGTTTATGGGGATATGCTTATACTTATTAAGGGTACCAGAACTTGGCAGAGATTTGGGATGCATGGCTGGGCGTAAAAAGGCCCTTGTGGTCATTAACCTCGTAAACACCTATGAACCTGTATGATAACATGAAGACTTTAAAAGTATGGATTATAAAGGATTTTGTTATAACAGCTAAGGATATGTGGGAAGAGACTAAACAAAACATAATGCAAAAACTGAGATACTGGATGTTCTTGCCTATGGATATGGATAGCAAGATACAAGCAGTAAAATGTTTTTAGTTCTTTTAATTTTATACATGTCAGGCATATATTTATCTACCAGAGAAGTTGTGGATAGTAGTTAATAAAGAGTTGAATGATTTTCTTTGGAAGGGGTATTGGACAAACGTCAAGCGGGATAAGTTTATCCTCCCAGTAGAAGAATGAGGTTTAGAATTATCTGATTTGAAGGAATATTTTGGAGCTACACAGTTAAAGCCCTTATATATAACACAAGCAGAAAGCTAAAATTGAAATAGCAAAGGGTGATGATGAAGTAGGTGTGTAATTGAAGAAATAAGGACAAAACTGGATTTTGGAAGCAAATCATAAGGAGTATAACAACAGTCATACAGAATATTATATTCATAAAGTAGCACAAAGTATTCTAAGAAGTAAGCCAACAGAGAAAGGCAGAAAACAGGTTTTTCCGATAGGGATAACTGCAATTAGGGGTACAGAAAACTAGCAAGAGGGGCTTTGAATTTATTGGAGGCAGCTGGCAAAGGAACCAAGGAAATGGGAACAAATAATTAGACAGGGAAAGGTAATAGAACTGGAAGTGGCCATGAAGACAATTGGATTCCAGGCTAGTGATGGCCTTCCTTATCAGGGCTTGATAGTGTATAGACAAGTAGAAAGCGATTGAGGAATCTTAAATGCAAGGCCTGCACTGGTTACATTTTTAAATGAATGTAGAACACAAGCTGCTGTTAAAAAAAGTGATAACTAGTAGGGCATATAAAACATTGTACCACAACTATAGGAATCAACTGAAGAGGTCAGAACAGATTGGGAAGAGAGATTAGTTATGCAATTCACAAATAAACTATGGAAGGACATATGTATGGCTCACAAGGATGCAACAAAATCTAGAAGACTTAGGATTTTTGCCTGGAAGTGTTTATATAGACACCTTTATACCAGAAGCAGGCTCCAAATATTTTTTTTTCTCAGGTAGATGGCAAATTGTGGAAGTGTAATGAGGAAGAAAGACATACACGGGAGCATATGTTCTCGAAGTGCAATGAGTTGACAGACTTTAACATTTCCCTACAAAGTAGTTTGTTAGGAATATGGGATGAGCTAATGAGTGTAACTAAGGAAATTACTTTTCTGAGCTGGGATACAGGATCTGAATTGCCTAGACACAGTAAGGTCTTGTTAAATATAATTCTGGTGGCTGCCAAAAAAAACAATTACTAGAAAATGGAAATCAAAATCGAAACTAACTTTACTTGAAATATTAATATTGTAACAGAGAAAAAAGCACAGGATATGGGATCTTTAGAAAAGGGTAGAAGTAAATTATATAGAAAACATAAAAATTGTGGGATCAACACATGCAGTTTCCTGTATGTCTTGATCCCACAATTTTCATGTTTTCTATATAATTTACTTGTTTTGGAGAATGAATGAGGTTTAAGAGAAGGCAGGAATTGAACATGTTATGTAATGTTGCTTTGATTTTTTATGATGTATAGCAATGTATGTGATATATGACACTTGTAAGTGTGAACTTGTTAATATGGTGTGATTAATTGTATAAAAATGTTTGGCTACATCACAAGTGATAATTCAACAAAGGCATTAAAATAAAAATAAAAAAAGAAATTTCAGGATTATTCACCTTGTGACAGAAAGTGTTTACCTGGCCTCTCTGAGACTGGAAGCAGTGCAATAAGTTCAAAGTGCAGTTGCTTATTTGGTATAGGGCATGGGGGTCAGTTTTCAAGCTTTTTTGTCTGCTGTAAATCAGGCAAGCTTGAGCAGAGCTGCCCACTGAGCGGCAGTGATTAGCAGTGCCCTGTATAGTAGCAAATGCCTAGACAGTAATATTTCCCTATAAAGTTAGGATTAGATCCAAAACATGTTAAACGGTGTGGCGTTGTGCATCAATAAGCTTTGAGCAGCTGACTTGCACATCAAATAGCACTTCCATATCCTAAACTATATAACATCTTGCCCTTAACCCCAGAAACTAATTTGCATATCAAATAGCACTACCATATCCTAGCACTATGTAAGATATTGACCTTAATCCCAGTAACTACCTTAGGAGACCCCAATTTAAAAAAAAAAATCCCGATTCGTAAACAGTTTAATCTATTACAGGAATGGGCAACATGAATATAGAATTTCCAAATGTCTGTCTGACCAGCTTGGTAGATTTGGGCATTGTAAGGAAATGTAACAATTGTCTCATGTTCTCAGATACCAAGTAATCATTAAAGAAAATAAATCAGTTATGTGAGAGATATAAATACAGAGCTTCCTTGGAGGCAAAAATCTTACAGAAAAACGAGGTTGTCAGGAATATCCTCACTTTATTCCTCACATACCCTGCTCACCACACACACAAATTGCCTTATATTGATGTGCTGAAAAGAAACCTTCCTAAATTTCAAAGAGCTCCAAAGCCACCTAATGGTGACACTGTTCCTCATCAGTCACTAAAGCACACATTAAAAGCAACACCAAATATCTCACATAAGCCTACATCCAATTGTTTCTCAAGATCAAATCCCATAAGGCAACCATATAGTTTACCTAATACACTTGTCTTTGGAGACTCCAATGTTTGACACAGATGCCCCACTCACCAGCTTAAACAGAGAGAAGATAACAGTTGCCTATCTGGAGCCAGGATATGAATATCACTCACACACTCAAGTTACTGCACCCCAGGTACCAATATGATGCTATCATAATCCATGTGCGAGTAAATGACATGAGATATACCTCCCTGGACTATATGAAAAGAGACATAATGGATCTCTCAGAATATGTGTCACAGATAAGAATGTTCCTTGATTGAACTGCATTTTACACTCACCAAGGATGATGCCACAGTATGAACATAAAATTATTGATTTTAGTAATTAATTCTGGTGTCACTACTGGGGGTCCAATATCTGTCAGCATGGGAGGAGACGGTCAAAAGATCACATTATTTCACCAAGGATGGGCTGCATCTGTCCTATGAGCTTTTTAGTATTGGCTAAAATTTTATCCACTCCCTTAGAGCCTTTTTTAGGCAATACCAAAAAAGACAAAATTACCAACATACTTAAAAAGTCTCCAAGTAATGTTATGGTATTACGACCTAAACTCCACACCCTTCAAGTCCTCCTCATTCTTGAGAATGTGGACATCTGTGCTGTGACTGTACTTGGCTTAAATCTATAGAAAGTACCCATAAGTGCAAGGCTATAGTGCCTTCACACATTTAGGCCAAAAACAGCACAGACTAGGGCCAAAGGTGGACGTGTCTCGATCTACCTTAGCAACAAACATATATCCAGGTCAATTAAACAGGATGAAAACATGGAGCCCATCCACATGCAAGTCACCATAGATAAGGTCCATCACCATATTTTGGCTAGCCATATGTCACTATCTATGCCCCTAGAATGTCACAGCTCTTACTTACACCTACTACAGGTGCTCACCATCCAACCAAACCTCCTGTTCATGAGTGACTTTAACTAACCCCTGTATAGACTGAGAAATGTACACTGCCTCAAACACACAGGCACAATGCTTCCTGGACTTTATTAAATAAACACCCTAGAAT
The DNA here is from genome assembly GCF_019279795.1 of Protopterus annectens. Lineage (NCBI taxonomy): Eukaryota > Metazoa > Chordata > Ceratodontiformes > Protopteridae > Protopterus > Protopterus annectens. The sequence goes on from NC_056745.1 coordinate 1,505,823,454, forward strand.
AGATAGAGCATGCTCCAAACAGAGGATCAAAAATATACTGGATGTGGCACCAACCAACATGGGAAGACATTGCAACCCTCCCACCCCCACCCCCCATTCCGTGTCACATCCTCACTACTAAGGTTGAATCACAAAGCTGTCTCATTTGAAGTAAAAGTCAACCCAAAATATCCAGTTAAAACCAGTAACAGTTAAAAACTATTCAAGGCAAACTACATCCTATGAAGTGACAATTTGTCAAATTTCAAGGCTCCCCCAGCCCTGAGATCACAGCTACATATGCAGAATTTGTCAAGTTGTCCCTGTAAAAACATATGAATGTCTGCATAAAGGCTGCCATACCTACCAGAAATAAACCCAAAACAAACACTAAAAACAAACCCTACTGGTAGAATCCTCACCTAAACAGGGTATTTAATTAAATAAGAAAACCCATGCCTCAAATCAGGAAGAGCATCTCTCTTAAAGACAAGTGCTATCTTATTCAACTAAACAAGAAATTAATAGGTCTAATAAAGTCCAACATGCCCAACTATGTGCTCAGAATAGCCTTACAGGCTAAGGAGAATCAGAAGGCCTTCTTCAACAATGTTCAGAACCGTAGAGGTAACACACAGCAGTGTGCTGAACTGGTGGTGGATGGTACCATCTTCACAGATTAGCTGACATAACAAATATACCAGCTGATCAATATAACTCAGACTTTATCCCCCCCCCCCCCCACAGCTCCATGTAGTAAGATCCCTTCCAACATCTTTCTGCCAGCTATCAGTAGGGACCTGGTGCTGCCAACACTCGCTAAAGCCAAGAGCACCATTCTGTGTGTCCCAACAATATTCCTGGTTGCCCCCGATCAGCCTAAAACATGACCTATCAGGACCACATGAGACACTGTTCACCTACAATCTTGAAACAGGCCATGTTCCAAGTGAATGAAAGGCCACAGCAGTCATTCCCCACCTCAAAGATGGGACATGAATGGACCCATCAGTCTAACAAGCCTAATATGCAAAATTGTGGAACAAATTATCATGGAAAAAATAAACAAGGAAGCTGACAACTTACAGACACTTAACTCATCCCAATTTAGCTTTGTTAAGGGAAGGCCATGCCTACTTAACCTGGTAAACTTATTTGAGTGGGTCTTCAAGGCAATGGATGTGGGTAAAGCAGTGCATGCTGCATATCTTGACCTGGCTAAGGCATTCGATAGAATACTCCACTCAGGAATTGTTGACAAGTTCTCGGAGCTAAGAGTAAATCCTTACATAACTCACTGGATTGTTGGTTGGCTTACAGACAGAACCCAAGAGGTCAGGTATGGTGAGGCCACCTATATCAAGAGACCGAGACTGGACTCCAGCAGGGTACCCCAGGGCTCCATGGTGGGCCCGCTCTTGTTTGGCATCTACAAGTATGAAGTAAAGCTAACATTCAACGCCTCTGGCTCACCAAGTTCACAGATGATTGTATGCTGGCAACTATTATAAATTCTCTACAAGACACCAACATCTTGCAAGAAGATTTAACATAGACAAATGATTGGTACCAAAGCCACAGCCTAAAACTCAATGCCAAAAATTACATTATAGTGCCTTTTGGGAAACTGTCAACTCAAGTTAATTATGCTATCGATAAAACATCATTAAGGGTCGGACCAGTAGTAGTGGATCTGGGAACATACATGGAAAGCAATCTGGCCTTTGACAACACATAGCTAAGATGATAACAAAATCATTCCATGTTGTTCAACTTATACATAAGGGTAAGGCATCCAGGTCCAAGGAAGTTATAGTACCACTCTACTCACCCTATATTGGACTTATCATTGAATACAATGCACACTTTGGCATGTATCTAACCAGACACTTGCAACAGTTTCAATGCCCACAAAGGTTTCTCACCATGATCAGCTGAAAACTCTGTCTCTGTATTCAGTCTTCTACAGGTTCCTGAGAGGGATGTCAAATGTTTTATCTACTGATTGTTATTCTAAAGTTAGTTTAAACAAAGTGAATAGTGCACACAGAAGAATTAAAGAAAGTTTAAATGACCTGTTTTTGGAAAACCTATGCATGCCAGCACCAGTAACACCAGTTTTATTTGGATCTCCCAAAATCCACAAAAATATAACGGATCCACCCTTTAGGCTAATTGTGGATGGCAGGAGATCCATTACTTATGCATGTGTGAAATATATGGACAGTAAGCTTAAGCCATTTATTTGCAGTGAACCCCAAATTTGTAAGGATTCATAAGGTTTTTTAGAGAATATTAATTCTTTTGAATTTGATGGAGAGTGCAATTTTTTGACGGTAGACATAAAGAATCTGTATACTGTCATACCTCAAGAGGTTGGCATTGAATGGGTTAATGAATTTATATTTTTTAAAGGGATGGACCAGAAATATATAAATGTAATTGTGCCCTTGTTAGATCTAGTTTTGAATAATAACTTTATGCTTTTTGACAAAGAATATTTTTTGCAAAAACTGGGGTAGCCATGGGCTCCCCATGCAGAGGCAGTTTTGCAAATTCAGTCATTGCATTTTGGGAAAGTCATTTCCTATTTCAGAACTCCATTTTCAAGGAAAATGTAAAATGGTACAATAGATATCAGGACAACATGTTTTTTATGTGGAAAGGAAGTCTAGATTTAGTAACAACTTTTATTAATGAAATCTCCAAGTTCGCAGACTTCCTAGATTTCACTTTTGAGTTTAACACAAACTCTATTAATTCTCTGGATGTGTCACTATCTAAAGATAGATCCAACAATAGATTTAAGGCTAGTATTTTCAGGAAACCTACTTACTCAAACACTTTTCTACACTTTAGTAGTAGCCACCCATTTCACCAGAAAAGGGCAGTTATTAAGGGCCAACTGGTTAGGGCAGCCAGAATGGTCTCATCAGAGACTGACTTTCTGTTTGAATGTAACACATTGAAAGTCATGTTTCGTGAAATGGACTACCCAGAACAGCTTTTTCAACAATTGCTTGATGAAGTTGTTACTAAAGGACTACTGGCCATTTTAAAGCTATTCTATGCAGGGGTTATGGAGAAACAATAGGTGATACTCCCCCTGATGAGTATAGGGAGAATAGTATTAGGAATTATGATGGTAGAATAAGCTTTCTTACTACTTTCTCTATTGATGCACATGCTGTTAAGAATAGTATGATTAAAATTGGGCTATAATATCAGAGGACAGTGCTATTAATAGGAAATTGGGAGATAGACCACATATTACCTATAGAAGAGGCCTACATTTTAAAGATTTGTTGGAAAAGAACAATCAAAAATGCCCCAACAACTGGGGGATGAGAAAGTGTGGGAGATGTCAGCAGTGTCAACACATTATGGTAACTAATAAAGTTTGCATACATAACAAAATCTACACCATCAATGGAAAATTTAACTGTGAAACAGCAGGAGTAGTACACACTGCTCTATGCCAGTGTTGCTAGAGCTACTGCATTGGTAAAACTGAAAGAATGTTTAAGCAGAGAATTTATGAACACCAATACCAAATTAGTAGGGGTAATACCACAAATGCTTTGGCTAGACACATTTTAGAACACCCCACACAAAAATTCTAGTTTACAATATTACAACAAATAGTTAGGAACATTAGAGGTGGCCCCTGGGAATTAAAACTTGAAGAAAAGGAACTTGTTTGGCAAATTAAAACATATGCACATGTTCCACCAGGGTTTAATGGATACTGCTCGATAAAAGATATTTTGAAACTGAAAGCTCTCCAAAGATGAAATTTGGTTGTATAACAACTGTTTTATTAGTTGAATGAATTTATAAACATTTATTTATACATATTTATCTTTATATATTCATGCAAATTTTATATTTCCATTTGTTTGAGTTGTTTAAGTTGTTATCTAGCATTTAACAGCATTTAGATTAACTTATACACATAAGAAAACAAAATTAAATAATAAGACTGATGTGTTGTGGTTTTAAAATTGGTGCTGATTTTTAAAAAAAAAGCATTTATATTTATTCACATATACATTTTACCTTGTATAACACTGGCTCTTTAAATTCCTTAAGTTATGTTAATTGGTTTTATAATTAATCACCTCATCTTAATTGACAGTTTTATTTTAACTGAGGACTCTTGAGGTTTCTTTGTCTGAAAAAGTTCATGTATTTCCTGAACGAAAGAGCTAACAATAAACTGGTTGAAATTCTACAGCTTGTTGCCTCTCTTTGTTTTTGTTTGTGAGAAGAATTTTTGCCCAGCTTACAGGACTTACTCAGACCCACCCCTGATGGATCTGTTGCACATGTGCAAAATAGACAGCACAAAAAACACTAGATCCATGGATCGGAATTTTTCTTGCAGCATAAACAGAACATGCTCAAGAGACAGATATGATCCTTGTACTATGGAATCAATTCTTTATCCATGTAAAATAGAGTTCATCCTTCACCCTATTCAAACAAAACCCCGGCAATTGGATGGGAAATTGTTAATTACCCCCAGTCTAGCCCCCATTTCCTCTACAGATAGTCGATGAGAAAAGTATTATTCTGACAAACACTCCCCCTTGCAAATCCATAGTTACCTCCCTACTAACATACCCCCCCATATAGATGTCCATGATACTTGAGACCCAAATGATCTGGGGTGCATTGCTACACTTTTAAGGGTCCTACGGGAATTAGCCTAGTAACAACCTATAAACTTATCAACCTATGAGTACTTCTTGCTGCTGCCTCTTTAAAAGTTTTTTTTTTTTTTTTTTGCTGAGTCTTTGGTATGAGGAAGTGGATACACTAGGCATAATATTATTTTATTTGATTGGCTTCTTGTTGTTCTCCAAATCTGGTAGCCATAACAGGATGCTGGCAATCTAGTCAGCTTGACATTCTATGCATTGATCAGTAAGGGAAAACATATGGATGTTAGTACAGATGGTTAAAGGCTATAAGCAGTTAAGAGCTGCTTCCTGTGTGCAGTGTTTGATTCTCTCAATCTACATTTGTCCATGTGACCTTGAGTCACTTAACCAGACAATGCTTTGGAATGATTTGGAATTTTGGCCAGGTTCCTTAACGGTCTGCAGCACAGCAGGCTATGAACCTATAATCATCAGTAGGTGAGTAGGATTACCTAGAAACTGCAGTATCAACTATCACTCAGTCAAGCTGCTATTTTTTTGTTTGTTTTTTTGTTTTGTTTCTTCAAACTACATAACAGAATATTGCATTATTCTGTGAAGATTTCAGTTGTTTTATGATGATATCTAAAGCAAGGAAAGTATGCTGCCTTAGACCAGCTTCTGTTACGGGTACATTTTGTTTCTTTGGGGCAGGGGGTTGTATTGTCTTGTTGAGTAACACACCTGTATCACTGCTTCACTGAGTCATGCATCACAAAGATGTACTTGTCTCTTGTTATACTTTGTTACACAAGGAGTACAATAGGCTCAGGATATTCCAAGATGCTCAAAGTAAGACATGCTTTGGAAATACGATTTTGCACCCTCAATTGATTCAAATTACTAATTTCCAGTGTAGTGTATTTTAGTAATTGTTGCTTAATGAGGTAACTTGCAGTTGCCATTGAAGTTTTTTCAACATTCAGATGAGACTTTTATCTTTTTTTCTAGTACAGTATTAAGCTGTTTGTTTTTTTTTCATACTCAACACTTGCAAAATTCAAGCAGGCTGTAATGATGAAATTAATTTTCAATAACTTATGGTGACTAAACCAACCATACATTTTCAAGTTAAACCACAGATTAATTTTTATCCATAACAGTAAGCTGTTTTTATTGCTTCTGTCATTATTCTATTAGTTATGATATACCCCCTTCATCTACAAAGGGCTACATGTCTATCTCAAATCTCTGCCCTCTATTGAAAAACAGCTATAAACAATGACATGAGCTCATTAATAGCTCCACCATGCTCTTAAAGTGGTAGCATGTCTTCCCTAATGCTCTCAGTGCTACTACAACCCTGCAGACTACCACCAACATATCCACCAGTATCACTGACAAACCCCTGACTGACATGGCCAAGGCCTCTTAGGCAACAAACTTGAAGGCTCAGTGTTGGTGATAATACAATTTCTGGACTATCAAATTAATTAAAGAATAGATTTTTCCAACTTCTGGTTAACAGTGCACTCTCTGCCATTGGAATATTTTTTCAATTGCATTTTACTGAAAATTATGTCATTAAAGAACAATACAATGAGAGTCCAAGAACCAAGAAACATGGAAACAAAGAAATGAAAACAACTGTTGGTAAATTTAAAAAATAATATAATTATAGACTCTATATAACTAGAATGTCCAACCCTTATAGATAATAGTACTGAAGACTCATTCCAAAATGCACTGGAGGTGTTGCCAATGTGGTCTAACTGTAGGACAGTACCAGAACAGGGTCTATATCAGTTCACCGAAACTGCTGAAGTTCGAACACCTTATGTTCGAACTTCTAACCACAAAGTGCAAAAACATCGAAGTCTTAGAACAGCAATTTTTCCCCAGGGAAAAAAACCTCTATTCCAGGAAACACACACACAACACAAGCACACCAAGAAAACAGCAATCCACACATCTACACTTAAAATCCTACATCTAACCCTACACTAAACTATACATACACTACTATCTATCCACTTACCTTAACCCAAACCCTAACCCTAAGGTCCATCACTATCGCACACTCAGCTGACCCGCGCCCTAACCCTAACTCACCTATGCCGCCCTAACCCTAAAGTCTGCCACTATCGCACACCCACCTCACCCGCTCCCTAACCCTAACTCACCTAACCTGCACCCTAGCACTAACGTCGACACAATTGCACACTTACCTGAACCCGACCCGTAACTTCCCACCACAATCCTGATAATCGCAAGGCCACAGAAATGGCCCACTGAATTCAGTGTTTCGCTGCGTCATGATAATCAGTGTTCAAACGTAACAGTTCAAACATCTGGTGTTTGATAATCAGCCATTTCGACGGACTGATATAGACCCCCAGAACATGTGATGGTTATGTTCTGCTAGGTGACTACAACTCCAGCGCTTAACCACTCCAGTGGATTTATATTTGGTTGCCTAGCAGGAGTGAGATACCATCTACATACCAAGCTTATTTGTTGGTCTTCATATATGGACCGTCTATTTAGTCTTTGTAGACCCTGGCACACTATTCCATATTCACCATCCAAAAATAGCACACCCTCCTTGTTTCACCAACAGATCTTTATTGTCCTTTTTAGTGCAACTAATTTACGGTCCCAGATATCCGTGTAGTTTGTTCAGGTTCCTCTGTTTTTCATTTCAAGACATTTATCCTATGGTGTGTGCTGCTTGCTATCAGCAGGTGTTCACACATTTCGTCTCCAAACAGATGTAATTTGCCTACATCTAAACACTCTTACTGTGAGATACCATATTCAATAACTCCTCCAGTGGTTTATCTGGTATAAATTATTTATAAAGTTATACCTGCACATACATATGCATATTTAGTTTTATAGTTCTAATGTGATTTATAACATTATTCTTATTTTTAATTTGTTTGTTGAAATATAACTATTTAAGAGCTTATGTTTATTAATATATTTTTTATACTTATGCTTTTTAAACTTATACATTTTTTACATTGATACTTTACTTATTAATGATGTGATTTGATTTGTAATTTTTGTCTCATGCTTGTGAGTGATTTTAGATAAAGTAATGAGTTTGTTTGGTTTTTGACTTATCTGATGAAGTCCTGATATGCTATCAGGATAATAATGCTAATCTGTCAAACTGTGTGTGACATTATCTCTTGCTTTTATTTGCTTGTTCTTTTGGTATTTGGTTTGCCAGACTGGTTTTTGATCCTCCAGTGGATTATGCTTTGCAGACAAATCTTCACAAGTTAATTGGTTCCATGCCATAATTTTGTTACAAATCCAATGTCATTGCATACGGTATACAATGTTACATCTGTCAGTATTTGTTGGTAATGTCATATTATAGTATATTAGTAGGACTTAGTCCCCAGTACATATTCCCAAGGTATAAGCAGTTCAGAATAAATCTCCATGATCCAAACTGGTGTGGGATATTATGCCTATCTAACTCCTCCAACAGATATAGCTGAGGTAACAATTTCAAGCCATACAATCGTAACACCTGGGGTATTTTAAAGGTGAGTGCATAACTGGGTAGATGAGGTAGGCCCAATCCCCATAATACTGGGGGATGAAAACATCTCAGTAGGAAATCATCCCTGAGTTAGTAACATATACTGCAACTAATTTAATTTATGGTGTTCACCGGGGATCAAGATATTGCAGAACATGTAAAAGGTGTGAGACATTATCATATTGTTAAAGGATTGTATTTCACCGCATAGGCAACAAAACAATCCCAAGTTGTTCAGAAAGTCATCTGATGGCCTCTTATTGAGTAAGACTAAGCTAATGTAAGTACTGTGCAACCAATCAGTGCTTATTCCTAAGCCTAGGTATTTGGGAGTTTGGGAGGGAGGAATTATGAATAAGCTCATATCGGGTATTGTATCCCCACAGTTTAACAATGATGATTTTTGTATATTGCATTGAAGGCAAGTACTGCCAAGGATAACCATAAGGCCTTTTGCAGCTACATACGTAATGTAAAGGGTGGGACCCACACCATGTGCAGAACTAGAGGCCAGTGGTATCACACACACTGACGCCACAGAGATAGCAAACCTGCTAGTGGATGGGTTTGGCAAAAATGTCACTCCTTTATCCTTTCCTAGCTTAGAACAAACCCTCCCCCAAACTACTCCCTCTGCCATACATATCTGAAGAGCTGGTCATCAAGGCCCTGTCCAAGTCAAAAAACACAGCCTCTATGGGACCAGATGACATCTCAGGCTAAAACTTCAGCTAGCATCACCAGTAAGTACCCTTTTCAATCACAGCCTAACACAGACTTCATTCCTGTGCAATGGAGAGCAGCTACAGTTATTCCCCAACACAAAGGTGGCCTAGCAACAGACCTGGGGAAATAGAGACTCATAAGCTTGACCAGCCTCATCTGTAAGGCAATGGAACATATCATTATGGACCTCATAGATAAAGACATAGGTGACTTACAAACCCTGTATCCCACCCAATTTGGCTTTGTGAAGGGCAGATCCTGCCTGTTAAATCTGGTGGATTTCTTTGAAAGAATGAACAAGGCCATTGATGAGGCTAAATCTGTGTACACCACAAACGTCAACTTGGCAAAGGCTTTCAACCCAATCCCAACTTCAGGTATTACCGATAAACTTAGCAACCTGAATGTAAACCCCCTCATTGTAACATGGGCTGCCAACTGGCACACAAACACAACCAGACACACACTAAAGTGGTTGACTCCACATCAACCAGCAGACCTGTTACCAACAGGCTGCCACAGGGGTCAGTGCTGGGCCCCCAACTGTTTGGTATATACTTCTCAGAATTATTGGTCAAAACTAAGGGGGCTGTAGCTAACCAAGTTTGCAGATGACTGCAAACTAGGTGCAATCATTGAATCTCCAAATGATGTCAGCATACTCCAAGAGGTCTCACGCAAACAAATGACTGGTGTATTAGTCATGGTATCAAACTGAATGTAGAGAAATTCATCATCATTCCCTTCGTCACAAATAATGTCCTTTCACACTATCAAATCAACAACAATACCCTAAGTACCCATGAAGTGGTAAGGGACCTTGGATCACAGGTTGACTGCTACCTTAATATTCCATCACGTGTCTACCATAGTAAGGAAACCTTTCCATGTAACATACTTGATTAGTAAAGGCATCACCTTGAGAGCAAAAGAAGTTATAATCCCCCTATACTTGGCACTTTCAGCCCATAATTGAGTATTATGTCCCATTAGGCATGTACTGTGCTAATTACCTGCAGCAATTAGAGAAACCTCAGAAGTTTCTAACAAAAAAGATCAAGCGTCTCCAGCATGTGCCTTACATAGACGGACTAAAATCCCTGTCACTGTACTCCATACTGTATAGACTTCTTAGTGGAGACTTATGCCTGGCCTACAGAGCAATCCAAGAACCAAACCTAATAAACTTGCTGCATAACCGTAATCTTGGGTACTGACTAGCACTTCTATGCTATTACATTTGGTTGAAATGGCTAGGCTTAAAATGACCTCCAGGTTGATAGCCTAGTAATTTCCTATGATCCTATGATTCTGTAATACCAAATTCACAAAATATGTAAAGCACATCTGAGAGGACAAGGGGTATATTTGTACTGTATAATAAACAATCATCCTTAAAGAGATAGGCCATGCTCTTTATCCCTTTAGACTGAAATAGAATTATGATGTACTGCCTAATTCTAAATGCCTTTTCCTCCATAACTAGTAAAAAGAGACCAAGTGAAAGTGGCATTCTTGCTTGGTTCCCCTTTGCATCAAGCTTTCTCAGAAAGGCCACCACCATTAACCTATACTTTAAAAGTTGGAAGCATGAACAATTGTTTTATCCAGCTAAGGAAAGAGTCTCCTACACCCTGAGCCTCTAAAACTCCAAATAAGAAACACCAAGCCATTTTATCAAATGCCTTTGCTATATCTAATAAAACAATGACAGAGCCCTTGCACATCATGTCTTGTCCTTGTAAAAGTGTCCCTTGTTCTCTGTGATGGATCTCCCTTGGATGAAGCCATTGTGTTCTGGTTGAATGAGACTTTGTAATAAATTCTGAAATCTAGAAGACAGAATTTTCATGACAAATTTTACGTTTATATTAAAGAGCGAAATGGGTCTGAAATCAGAAGTGGAAGTGATGGGGTCTTTGGAATCAGAATGACAATAGATTTATCGATTGTGTAACATTTGTAGTGCACTAAAGAAATCATAGTGGTTATAGAGACAGGATAGCTGTAACTCTAAATCCACACCACCTCCCTTATATAACGGAGGAGGGTAGCCGTTCAGGTCAGGCACTTTATTTGACTTCAGCATTTTAATTGCTTGGACTAGCGTCAAATGAGTAATTGGCTGAGGCAGTATAATGGGTTTCTTTGGCTGAAGGGGATATTATTTAGCAGTTAAGTACTCCCATTCAGATAAATCTTTTACTGGAAGGTAGTAATATTATAGAACGTACATAAAGCATTCCTCACCCCTTTGTCACCTGACAGCTCCCACCACCAAATGATCTTTAAGTTTAGAGATCCAGCAGTTAGGGGTCCACTGACTAAAAAGCCATACAACACATCAGGGATCACCCTCACATTTAAGCCAACAAAACTAGGGTTTCCTTATAAGTTTAGCCTTCACTTTTGACTTTTCAAGCCGTTTAATTTCAGTCTGCAGTAGTGATTCTTTTTTTTAGCCATTGCTGAGAGAATATGTGTTTGACTAACTTGTCCTGGACCTGTTTTAACTTGCAAAACTTTCCCTCAATAATATCTTTTTTTTTGTAAATTCCGATGCCTCTAAGAAGCAGTTTGTATATTTAATACTGTAATACCATGAAGTTTAGCTCTGGTACAGTTAAGAAGCTGTTGGTATATTTAATACTGGAGTACCATGAGGTTTGGCTCTGGGTACAGTTAAGAAGCTGTTGTATTTAATACTGGAGTACTGTGAGGTTTGGCTCTGGGTACAGTTAAGAAGCTGTTGGTATATTTAATACTGGAGTACTGTGAGGTTTGGCTCTGGGTACAGTTAAGAAGCTGTTGGTATATTTAATACTGGAGTACTGTGAGGTTTCGCTCCGGGTACAGTTAAGAAGCTGTTGGTATATTTAATACTGGAGTACTGTGAGGTTTGGCTCTGGGTACAGTTAAGAAGCTGTTGGTATATTTAATACTGGAGTACCATGATGTTTGGATCTGGGTGCAGTTAAGAAGCTGTTGGTATATTTAATACTGAGTACTTTGAGGTTTCGCTCTGGGTAGAGTATTCTTCTTCCCTTTCATGAAAGGCCTCACATTACACCTTCCTAGTCTAAATGTATTCATGTATGCAGAGGACAACCTTCTTACAGAAAGTCAGAAGGGTAGCAGGCAAACCCGAAAAGAAGTTAAAAGATAATTTCTCTCAATTTTATACTTTTGCACTCTTTGTATGTCAGGCATAGATCTCCTCATAACAGCCTGTAGGAGACAGAATACAGGGGTATGTGTTTGAGGTGGTCTGCATAGGACATGTTACTTATGCTCTGTATTCAATTAGTGAGGAGTCTCTGTGGAAGTTCCAATTGTTGGACATGCCTAGTTAGGTACATGCCCTCTTCTTCTTCTTTCGGCTGCTCCCATCAGGGGTCTCTACAGCAGATCAACTGTTTCCGTTTCTTCCTGTCCTCTGCATCTTGCTCTGTCACACCGACAACCTGCATGTCCTCTCTTACCACATCCATAAACCTTATCTTAGGCCTTCCTCTTTTCCTGTTACCTGGCAGCTTCATCCTTAGCATCTTTTTCCCAATATACTCTGCATCCCTCCCTCAGCACATGTCCAAACCAACATAATCTTGACTCTCTGGCTTTGTCTCCAAACCTTCCAACCTTGGTTGACCCTCTAATATACTTATTCCTAATCCTGTCCATCCTCATCACACCCGTGCAAATCATAACATCTTCAACTCTGCCACGTCAAGCTCTGACTCCTGCCTTTTTGTCAATGCCACTGTCTCCAACCCATATAACATAGCTGGTCTCACTACCCTCTTGTAGACCTTCCCATTCACTCTTACTGGTACTCGTCTGTCACAAATCACTCCTGACACTCTTCTCCACCCACTCTACCCTGTCTGTACTCTCTTCTTCACCTCTCTGCCACACTCACCAGTACTCTGAACTGTTGATCCCAAGTATTTAAACTCATCCACCTTCGCCACCTCTACTCCCTGCATCCTCACCATTCCTATGTCCTCCCTCTCATTCACACACATATATATTCTGTCTTAGTCCTGCTGACCTTCATTCCTCTTCTCTCTAGAGCATATCTCCACCTCTCTAGGGTCTCCTCCACGTGTTCCGTACTCTCACTACAGATCACAATGTCATCTGCAAACATCATAGTCCACGGGGACTCCTGTCTGATCACGTCTGTCAACCTGTCCATCACCATTGCAAATAAGAAAGGGCTCAGAGCTGATCCTTGATGTAATCCAACCTCCACCTTAAATGTATCTGTCACTCCCACCGCAGTCCTCACCAGCGTCACACTACCCTTGTACATGTCCTGCACCACTCTTACATACTTCTCTGACACTCCCGACTTCCTCATACAGTACCACAACTCCTCTCTAGGCACCCTGTCATATGCTTTCTCTAAGTCTACAAAAACACAATGCAACTCCTTATGACCTTCTCTGTACTTCTCCATCAACACTCTCAGAGCAAACATCGCATCTGTAGTGCTCTTTCCTGGCATGAAACCATACTGTTGATCACTAATCATCACGTCCCTTCTTAACCTAGTTTCCACTACTCTTTCCCAGTTAGGTACATACCAAAGGAGGCATTATACTCATATTCAGATCTGAATTTTTGACTTGTAGGTTTGCTATATTTTCTGGCTCAGTATAGGTGGCCCTCATTAATAATGAGCTCTGCACACAACTGTGTATTGGGTTTGAGGTTGTAAACACAGCTAAACAATGCCTTATGGTTGCTCTTGGCCTGTGAAGCCACATTTACTACATATTTGGTTTAAGTAGACATTTTTTGTCCACTGAGTTTTTGTTTAGTTTGAAGAGAGTGCTTTCAGCCTGCTGGATGCTACACCTCCTAATTTTTACCATGATTTTCTTCCTTTTGATATACATCCTGTGGATGTTGCAATTCCACCAGGGTTGGCTTGTTTTGAGTTAGTTCTGTACTTATTCCTGATGGGTACAACTTCCTCTGTGCAGTTATTAACATGCATTATAGTTTCTGTGAGCAGTTCCATATAAACAGCAGTGTTCTTAGGGTTTACGGGGGCTTGACATTTTGCCAGGTTATCACTTAATAGCAGGAAGTTAGCCTTAGAGCAGTTCCTAAACATTCCAGGGTTTGCTGGGGTTCTGTTTTTTATTTTTACTTCAAAGGAGCCCCTTGTATGTGCTCCTGGTCAGCATATTGACAATCTGGTCCAAGGAGTTAGGAAGTCTGTATTTAAAAAAAATTCCAGTAATCTCTGTGCCTGCATGTTTGGTGTTGTGTATGATTCCCATTTAATAATGGAATAATTAATGTCACCCATAAGTATGGTATTGGGTTTGATGGTGTTTCCACTATGTGTTATATATCTTTCCTGGCTCATAGAGGGGGATTTTGAGCTTGCAAGGAAGTGGTTTGGGATTTTGCCTATTGTGATTTGAACATGGATAAGCTCAAGTGCATCATCCTGTCTGAGCAGCCTTGCGGTATATTTATTTGTGATGTGAATAGATACACCTTCACCTTTCATCCCTGTCTGTGTAGTATCTGTTGTATATATGTCAATGGCATTACAGCCATGTTGTGCCAGTGTGCTCTCTGCAGCTGTAAACCATGTCTCAGTGACCATATAGATATCAGCATTCTCTAGGGTGAAGCAAGCTTGTAGGGAGTGGGATTTCTTTCATCTTCTCCTAGCATTGAGCAGTGATATCTTTAGATGTTCTTGGCTTTGGTTTGCTACATCACAAGTACTTTCAGTTTGGCATTGGGTAAAAAGAAACTGTGGGGGAGAACAATGTGTTAGCTCCAGATTCAAGATCCAAAAGGGAAGAGGTGCAGACTATCTCTGGGAATGCAGTGTGGTGTTTAGACCATCTCCTACTATGCTGACAAATACTGCACCCCCCCCCCCTTAGAATGACACCAGAAGCTAAGCCAATTATTAATGCCAGTTATCTTCTGTTCATCTTGTTTAATCATCCTTGGAGAAGGTAAAATGCTGCTCAGTGCTAGACTCATACCAGACTGGGACACATATTCTGAGAGCTCCATGACTTCTCTCTTCATATAGTCTTGACAGGTACATCTCAAGTAACTTACACCCACATGGATTATGACTGAATCATGCTGGAGCTTGTGGTCCAGTGGCCTGAGTGTGTCTGCAATGTGGTCGATCCTGGCCCTGATAAGAAACTGGCCATCACTTTCTCCTTACTCAGCCTGATTAGATGGACATCAGTATATCTCACAATGGAGTCTACAATGACCAGAAATGTGGACTGTGTGATGGCTTGCCTTATGGGCTTAGAAGTAGAGGGTCCAAGAGATTGTGCTGTATGTGTTGTATGTTTTAGCCCCACTGTTAGAGGAGCTATTGCTAGAAATGTCCTGTTCCAAGACATGAATGTAGACCACTGATTCTATCTCTCCAGACTTATTACGGTACACATAAATGGCAAACTATTGAAAATAAAATCTGTACACTTTCCCTGCTGGCAGATCAACAATTACATCAATGCCATAACTTGCAAAAATTCAAATGAGTATCCATCCCTAATCAAGCTACACTCCTTTTTGGCTCCCTCCTTTTCAAAATGTCAGTCTTCTGAAGGCACACTGTCCATTAGGGAGCCACATTACCCAAGAAGAGAGTATCTTGTCAGTGAGACCACCCCCCCAAAACTGTAATAAGGGAAAGATACTTCTCAGTCCAGCTTCCTGGAATAACCTAACCATTGATATAAAAAAATCTCCAGTCCTTCATGGAATTCAAACAGGCATTAATGGCCTACATATAAAAAAGGAGTCTGAGTGTACCTCTTTTCAAGACATTGGCTAAATGTGCCAGCATTTCCCATCGATAAACTCAAAGGGAAACTCATCCTTCTTACAGCTGTAGGAAGTGCAATTATAATACAAAGTGTTTAACACATGCATGTTTCCATGTGCTCTTTGTATTCACAGAATCTGAAGTCATATAAAGTGATTCCATGCAATAAGTAAGGTATACCATTATATACATCTCTCTATTCTTATGTTTATGCCATAATTCTAAAATTATTGTTACGACTGTCTTCGTTACATTGCCTTGTGCTTGTGTGTTGTGATTGAAAAAAGTTCAGTACACCACACCACACCTCTCCACCCAATTATTAAAAGAAAAAATATAACTGTTGCAATTATAATAACACTGGAGTTCTTTAAAATGTTAGAAGCTACTCATTTATTACATAATAAGCCTGCAAAAGTAGTACATTTTAAAAATGAAAGTGAAAATTACTGCAGAAAGTGCTATTGTAACATGATTATAACTATTCTATTATCTCAAAGTACAAACAATTCTGCTAAGTGGTTTGGAACCTATCGAAGCCGTCACTTCCTGCATTATTCTCTTTGTCTGCCTACCACAGTTAGTTATACTGGAATTAAATAAACAGCTGAGCTGAATGTTAAAAGGTAAATACAGTAAGCAAGAATCATTCCTTCAAAGCATTTCAATGAATTTACTGTTTCACGTTAGAAAGTATGTATACTAAACTATTTTTCAAATTAATATTTTGTAGAAATTACATGAATAAACATGGGGCAAAATCAGTTGCATTACATTATGTGTGTGGGTAAATTAACCATTTGCCACTGTGATACTTGGCTGCACTGGTTTCAGAGATCTGATATTCAAATGCATTTTCATTCCATGGCATTAACTACAAACATAGGGGAGACTGCTTACTGAATTGAGGACATGTTTTACAGAGCATCAGTGTCTGTGTTAATACATAGTACTAAGCATACCAGCTCGAGTGATGCAGAGCTCATTCAGTCAGCCATGTCATGTAGGCTTTACTGTATAAACAGCTCATAACTTACATCTTTTGGAGGATTCTTCTGCACCTTTGTCTTTTTGTTGAATACGTCTGCTATACTTGCACATGCTTGCAAGTGAACACAAAAATGTTGTTGTAAGATAGTGAATTCTTCGATAATAAATGTAATTTTCTCCCAACGCAAGAAGCTGTGAGTATTGCTTAAAGTTTAATGTATAAACAGCCATGCATTTTAACAACTGTAACACTTTCCATTTAAAAACTAAAGTAATATGCTTTTTAATGAAGCAAATTCAAATTCTTATTACTAAAAGTCATTGCCAAGGAAAAGTGCTTTCTGATACTTTGCACTGAAACCTTAATACCACATTTCACTAAAAAAGATAGTGAGAGCAACTGACAAGGTAACATTGTCCATGCATTTCTGAAAGCTCAGATGTGCACAGTGGTTATAATAGAGTCAGTCTGTACTCACTAAGCCAACTGCTCTGATTGCTCAAAAAGAACCAGCTGATGCATTTGAAAAGTAAATATTTTTCTGTGAAATCTTCCTACTCCCACATGGATGACATCAGATAATATTTATCATTACTTATACAAGTTCCATCAGCATCATACACAGAAAAATATGGATGAAAGTTTGTTCATAATGGATGATCAAGGTTCAGCTGGTAGAGAGGTCAGCCACAACAGGCATGAGCTACGTGAGGCATCAGCGGATAGAGGCTTTAGCCGCCAGTGGATATGAATGCTTCCTGCATGAATATAGAAATATGATATATATATATATATATATATATATATATATATATATATATATACATATATAGGTCTACTTTGAAACATGGAAAACCTATAACATCTAATTTCATAACACTGAGACCAGAAAATCTAAAACCCAAAACATCTAAAACCCATAACATCGAGTTTCATAACATCTAACACTACAAATCACAAGAAAATAACATCCCCGCTACATATAACGACACCAAACTACCAAATACACATTTTACTACATTTCTGCACCCCACACCCCCCGTAAATTAAATATAACAACTCCAAGAATGCACTACAGTGGGAAAAAGTTAATTTTCTAACCCCACTGTATTAAGCTCCCATGCAGAAATGTAGTAAAAAGTGTGTTTGTTAGTTTGGTGTCATTATATGTGGAGGGGGTGTTATTTTCATGTGATTTGTACTGTCAGATGTTACAATGTTATGAAATTAAATGTTATGGGTTTATATATATATATATATATATATATATATATATATATATATATATATATATATATATATATATATGAGTCTACCTGAAAACACTGACACGTGAAAACACCGACAACGAAATCACCGACACCACTAAACCGAAAGTTCAAAAACACGAAACTTCATATGCCCGACAAACCACAATCCTGACAGTCAACAAACAAAACAAATCCTCTGTCCAAAAAGCACACACACAACACAAGCACACCAAAAACCTTACAAACCTACACTAAACCTTACATACACAGCTAGCTATGCACTAACCTTAACCCAAACCCTAACCCTAAGGTCCGCCACTATCACACACTCACCTAACCCGTGCCCTAACCCTAACTCACTTAACCAGCCCCTAACCCTACAGTCTGTCACTATCATACAATCACCTGACCCGCGCCCTAACCCTAACTCAGTTAATCCGCCCCTAACTCTACAGTCCATCACTATCGCATACTTATCTTAACATGTCGGTGTTCTCAGCATCAGGATTTTCAACTGTCGATCATCGCCGTTGTCGAACTTTCGGTGTCTGTGTTCTCATTGTCAGCATTTAGGACTTTTGGCATTTTCAGGTAGACATATATATATATATATATATATATATGTATGATTTTTTGACTCACTCTTTATAAACCACCAGACTGCCCTCAGTTTTGAGCGCAAACATTTTGCATCAAGCTGGTGTCCTTTTACTGGATGAAGTGAACAGAACAAGCCATAAACTAGGAAACAAAAAGTGGTTTATGCACTGGTTTAACTCATTTGTCTGTTTAGTAAGACATTTCCTTGTTCAGGCAACCTGGGAGTCAAGTATAACTCCTTTCCCCAACTTGAATCATCTTAATGATTAAGGATGGACCACAATCAGAGCCACAGAAGTACAAGATCACACCATTAATGAGGCTGCATCATTCGTAAGTAGAATTGACAGAAATGTTTTTTGTTAAATCCTAATCCTTCCAGCAGCTGATGGATTTATCCACATCATGGTGGGGCTTGCAGTACTTCCTGTTGTGCATGTGCACTTACACACATGCTCAGTAGAGGCTTCTGTTACTGAACTGATGAAGCAAGCACACATTCCCTGTGATGGTGCCACACACGTTAGATACAAGCATTGCAGTAATTAGACTGCTGCTTTCCCCCAGGATCTGTGAAGTGACATTATTAATCCTATTCACCTCTCCCCTTTATATATTCTCCAGTAATCAGGCATTTCATAGAACTTGGGTTGGCTGAGTCACGAGTCACGGTTAATGTTTTATCTTTTTGTGCCATGGAGCTGACACCAAGCCATCTCTTTTGAAAGAGTGGGCATAACATTCTGACTTTTGCAGAAGTCAGTCAGAGACTTCACTCATAACCAGTGGGATTACCTTACTCAGCATAGCAAAACAAATTTAAACTATTTGTTGGCATTTTTGGCATAGAAAATAAGGATACCAGATCCTGTGCAATCCCTTGATTTCAAAATGTGAGAAATAAAGGTAATGAAGTAAAGATTTCTGTTATCACTTTTATAGGACTACAGTGTTTTCATTGTATACGTCTGAGTTCTCAGTTAAGCTAGTCTCTTAAAATGAACTATGGCTGAATGTATGTAAATTCTTATTGTGTCTATGTGGATATTATAGTGCCAAAACATGTCTGATGAAATGGTACAAGTTTAATTAAGTGACATCTGCACTGGTAAGATAAAACAACAAAGAAATCCTGGTTCAACAGATAAGAGTGGTTAAAAATGCAAAACAATGAATATAGAACAAAAGTAACTATTCAACATGGCCATATAGATAAAAACTGATATTTTTAATAAAACACAATATGCAAATACATACAAAACATAAGTACTTTCACAACTTAGTCGATTCCTCAGATCTCTACATTATGTCTACACATGTCATCATCTCTGCATCACGTCTACACATCATCTCTGCATGATTGTAAGTTCTCAGACTACTGAACATTTTTATTTATTTTATTATTTATTTTACATTTGTTGACCAGAACTGTCCGACTGAGCTGAAGAGCCCTTTTTCAGCAGAGGCCTGGGGAGAAAAGCTCCAACATATTATACAATTTTCATTATAAATTAGCATTGAACAGCAATGTTACAGGATTATTACAAGACATTAAGTAGCAATACAATGTTATACAGTATCAATAATCAGGAGTATAGCATAACTATTTCAAGATGTATAAAAATAAATATGTCATTAAGATGAATATAGTTTTTGGGGTAAGTGGTTACAAAAACCCAGTTTTTATCATAATGTAGTTGCATAAAGGCAAGACAATTACAATAGAATATTCTGTGAGGCAATTTGCTTAACAGATTTTAGAAGACGGTAGAAAGAGTAGTCAAGGAAGATTAGAGAGAGAGCTAGTGAGAAGAGTGAGGTAAGGGCAGAAAGTAGATTAAGGTATGAGAAGTAGGGGGTGTTAAGGAGGGAGAGTGCAGTGGCAGGACCAGTGACTTTTAAAGTGCTCTTTGGTGGCTGTCTTAAATTGTTTAGGATGAGTAAGGGTCCCGATTTCTAGTGGGAGCCTATTACAGGCAATAGTGGGGTGATAGCTGTACATGTTGCATCCAACTTTAGACTTGGGTTTGTAGATTTGTAGTAGGTCTTGGTTAGAGGTTCAGAGAGGTCTGGAGGGAGAATAATGGGAGATGAGAGGGGATAGAGCTGGGCAGTAGGAAGGCTGGTATAGGATAGAATGGATGATCTGGAGATTAGAGAGAAGAAGCTGGTGGGGTAATTCAAGCCAGTTTACATGTTTTAGAGTGAGACAGTGATGGGATTTGTAGGTTTGCTGGGCAGCAAATCTAGCAACCTTGTTGTAGGTAGATTTGAGTTTGGTCAGGAGTGCTGAGTTAAGATTTGTGAGAATTTGAGAATTGTACATTAGACTGGGTAGAAGGTAGGTAAGAGAGAGTGTGATCTTTGCTTCAGAGGTAAGGAATTTCTTGTTATGGTAAAGGAGCCCTAGTTTTGAATGTGGCTTTTTGATACAGTTATTAACATGCAAGTCAAATTTAAGCTGATCGTCGATGGTTATGCCTAAGAGCTTAGTGCTGGATTCTACCTGAATGGGAGTGTTATTAAGGGACTGTATGGAGAAGGAGGGTTTAATATTGTTGAACGCTTTAGGTAGGAAGAGTAACAGCTTTGTTTTTTTGGGTTAAGGATGAGCTGGTTTGTGGAGTGCCATGTTTCAACTAAGTTAAAAGGTGCCTGAGTAGCTGAGAGGAGCTTAGAGGGAGAGCTGGCTGTGGTGATGACTGTAGAGTCATCTGTGTATTGCACTAAAGATGACTGAAGACAGGAGGTATAGAGCTGATTAGTAAAGATATTAAAAAGTAAAGGCCCTAGGACAGACCCTTGCTGTATAACCATTTTGACAGGGAGAGGAGGGGAGAATGCAGAGTGCCATCTCACTGACTGAGATCTATCAGTGAGGTAGCTGGAGAACCATGCAACAGTATCAGAGGAGAAGTTGAGGTTATGCAGTTTATGCAGCAGAAGAGAGTGTGAGACAGTGTTGAAAGCTTTTGAGAGGTCCAAGAATAGGCAAGAAATAAGTTTATGGTCATCCATGGCTATGGAGACAGTGTTGAGGAAGGATAATAGAGCTGTAGTGGTGCTATGTTTGGGTCTGAAGCTGTGTTGAGTGGGTGTAGGCAGATTTTCCTGAATTAGATACTGCATAACTTGTTTATGAATATATTTTTCTAGTACTTTAAAGAGAGGGGAGAGGATAGCGATAGGTTTAAAGTTGGAGATATCAGAGGAGTTACCTCCTTTGTGTATAGGTAGAGTGTAGCATTGTTTCCAGATGGAAGGGACTTTAGAGTCAGAGACAGAGCGATTGATAGGATAGATACAGGGAGAGCAGGAGAGTCAGCTGCTAGTAGAAGAAAAGTGGAAGGAATATTGTTATCTGATGCTGAGTATGGTTTTAATTTAGAGAGTAGAGTTTTGATGTAGCTAGTAGGCAGAGGTTTGAGGGAGAAGGTAGTTGAGGAGATAGTAATAGGATTAGGTTCAGAAAAGTTGGAGATGTTAGTAGTAGAGGAGTTCAGGTTAGGGTTCATTTGCTTAGCTACTGAATCGATGAAATAGGTATTGAAGATAGTGGCAGTTTCTTCAGATGTCTTGTCTGGGCTTGGATTGTGAAGCTAAGATTACCGGGATATAATGTTTCATTAATAGAGTTCGAGAATTTTTTTTAGGATTAGATTTTAGGGCTGTGGGAAGTTTGTTATAGAAGCAATTTTTATCTTTGTTTATGTGTTTTTTGTCAGATTTCTGAGTTCTTTATAATTTTGCAAGTCTGCAGGAAGCTTAGTTTGTCATCATTTTTTCCATAATTTTTCTCTCTAGTTACCATAAGGGTACGAGTGACTTT
The DNA here is from genome assembly GCF_019279795.1 of Protopterus annectens. Lineage (NCBI taxonomy): Eukaryota > Metazoa > Chordata > Ceratodontiformes > Protopteridae > Protopterus > Protopterus annectens. The sequence goes on from NC_056745.1 coordinate 1,505,845,866, forward strand.
TGAATGGCACAGAGATATGGTGGACTTAATTCGGACTTTGCGAGGGGGAGCAAGTGAGTCTAAGATGCTAAGGAAAGTGAAGATGAAAGCTAGGACTGTTTCTTCTAGTCAGAGTCGGGTAAGGAATTTCCAATTTACTTTAGAGAGGAGGGCATTGAAGGTTTTTGGATGGAGAGAGTTTGCGACAAGTGATAAATCTAGAAGGTTTTGAGAAGTGGGGAGTGAATCTAAGCACTTTTATAGGGGAGTGATTGCTCAGGGTGTTTGGTAGGGTTTCAGGGTTATGACATTTGGAAGGATTAGATACAAGTACCCAGTCAAGAGTACTAGATGTGTGAGAATTGTTTGTATAAGTAGGTTGGGAGATTAGCTGAGTAAAGCCATATAAATTAATATGAGTATTAGAGTTTGGATTATTGAGAGTTATGGTTTCCTTTATACTGTTTTTATCTTACAGCAAATACTCCCCAGGGAAGATAGTTTAATTGGGGATGTGTTGAGAAAAGTATGAAAGAATATTTTTAAGCAGAGGAATGTTGTCTCCTGGAGGAATATAGATGGCTGCTACTGTGATAGTGGTGTGGTCATTTATTTTAAGGTTAGCTGTCAGTAGTTCAGCAGGAGAAAAGGATGGGATCAGTTTCATCATACTTGTAATGGTGAGGTGGTTGGAGTAGAGGATGGCTACGCCACCCCCTTTTTTGTTTTGGCAGATCTACGCAGAGTATATTATAACCAGGGGGGAGAATTTCATTATCAGAGGTTTGGGATTTTAGCCAACCCTCTGTTAGGGTGATGCCATCAGGGGTGCGGAAGGCTATCCAGGCATAGATTTCACTAACTTTGTTTAGAATACTACAGGCATTCCTAGAGAAAAAGGAAACATGTTTGTTTGGAAAGGATGGGTTTATTAAGTAGGGAAAGGTAGAGTTATGTATGGTAGGGTGATGGATGGGCCCGGGATTTGGATATATGTCTCCTGATAGAAGCAGGGCTACATGAAGTAATGGAGTAATACAAGAGGTAAGATAGAGGAGGTGATTGTAATACAGTACTGCAGAGATGAGAAGTAGTTAGTATGGGGATTGGTAGGATCTCTGCAGGCAGGTGGTAATGGAGTAGTACAAAATGTCAGATAAGAGGAGAGATTGTAATAGAGTACTGCAGAGATGAGAAGCAGTTAGTACAGGGAATAGTGGGATCTCTATGGACAGGTGCTAATGGAGTAGTACAAGATGTAAGATAGAGGAGGAGATTGTAATAGAGTACTGCAGAGATGAAAAGCAGTTAGTATGGGGATTAGTGGGGTCTCTAGGTACAGGTGGTAATGGAGTAGTACAAGATGTAAGATGGAGGAGGAGATTGTAATAGAGTACTGCAGAGATGAGAAACAGTTAGTATGGGAATTAGTGGGGTCTCTAGGGACAGGTGGTAATGGAGTAGTACAAGATGTAAGATGGAGGAGGAGATTGTAATAGAGTACTGCAGAGATGAGAATCAGTTAGTATGGGGATTAGTGGGATCTCTATGGACAGTTGGTAATGGAGGGGTACAAGATGTAAGATAGAGGAGGAGATTGTAATAGAGAACTGCAGAGATGAGAAACAGTTAGTATGGGGATTAGTGGGGTCTCTACGGACAGGTGGTAATGGAGTAGTGCAAGATATAAGATAGAGGAGGAGACAGTAATATAGAACTGCAGAGATGAGAAGCAGTTAGTATGGGGATTAGTGGGATCTCTATGAACAGGTGGTAATGGAGTAGTACAAGATGAAAGACAGAAGAGGAGATTGTAATAGAGTACTGCAGAATTGGGAAGTAGTTAGTATGGGGATTAGTGGGTCTCTACAGACAGGTGGTAACGGAGTAGTACAGGATGTAAGACAGAGGAGGAGATTGTAATAGAGTACTGCAGAGATGAGAAGTAGTTAGTAAGGGGATTAGTGGGATCTCTATGGACAAGTAAGGGGATTAGTGGGATCTCTATGGACAGGTGGTAATGGAGTAGTACAAGATGTAAGATAGAGGAGGTGGTTGTAATAGAGTACTGCAGAGATGAGAAGCAGTTATTATGGAGATTAGTGGGGTCTCTATGGACAGGTGGTAATGGAGTAGTACAAGATGTAAGATAGAGGAGGTGGTTGTAATAGAGTACTGCAGAGATGAGAAGCAGTTATTATGGGGATTAGTGGGGTCTCTATGGACAGGTGGTAATGGAGTAGTACACGATGTAAGATAGAGGAGGAGATTGTAATGGAGTACTGCAGAGATGAGAAACAGTTAGTATGGGGATTAGTGGGATCTCTGTGGACAGGTGGTAATGGAATAGCACACGATATAAGATTGAGGAGGAGACTGTAAAAGAGTACTGCAGAGATAAGAAGCAGTTAGTATGGGGATTAGTGGGATCTGTATGGACAGGTGGTAATGGATTAGTACAAGTTGTAAGACAGAGGAGGAGATTGTAATAGAGTACTGCAGAGATGAGAAACAGTTAGTAATGGGATTAGTGGGATCTCTATGGACAGGTGGTAATGTAGTACAGGATGTAAGACAAAACAGGAGATTGTAATAGAGTACTGCAGAGATGAGAAACAGTTAGTATGGGGATTAGTGGGCTCTCTATGGACAGATGGTAATGGAGAAGTACAAGATGTAAGATAGAGGAGGAGACTGTAATAGAGAACTGCAGAGCTGAGAAGCAGTTAGTATGGGGATTAGTGGGATGTCTGTGGACAGGTGTTAATGGAGTAGTACAAGATGTAAGATAGAGGAGGAGACTGTAATAGAGAACTGCAGAGATGAGAAGCAGTTAGTATGGGGACTATTGGGATCTCTACAGACAGGTGGGAATGAAATAGTACAAGATGTAAGATAGAGGAGGATATAGGAGGAGATTGTAATAGAGTACTGCAGAGATGAGAAACAGTTAGTATGGGGATTAGGGGGATCTCTACGGAGAGGTGGTATTGGAGTAGTACAAGATGTAAGATAGAGGAGTTGATTTTAATAGAGTACTGCAGAGATGAGAAGCAGTTAGTATGGGGATTATTGGGATCTCTATGGACAGGTGGTAATGGAGTAGTACAAGATTTAAGATAGAGGAGGAAATTGTAATGGAGTACTGCAGAGATGAGAAGCAGTTAGTATGGGGATTAGTGGGTCTCTACGGACAGGTGGTAATGGAGTAGTACAAGATGTAAGATAGAGGAGGAGATTGTAATGGAGTACTGCAGAGATGAGAAACAGTTAGTATGGGGATTAGTGGGATCTCTGTGGACAGGTGGTAATGGAATAGCACACAATATAAGATTGAGGAGGAGACTGTAAAAGAGTACTGCAGAGATAAGAAGCAGTTAGTATGGGGATTAGTGGGATCTGTATGGACAGGTGGTAATGGATTAGTACAAGTTGTAAGACAGAGGAGGAGATTGTAATAGAGTACTGCATACATGAGAAACAGTTAGTAATGGGATTAGTGGGATCTCTATGGACAGGTGGTAATGTAGTACATGATGTAAGACAAAACAGGAGATTGTAATAGAGTACTGCAGAGATGAGAAACAGTTAGTATGGGGATTAGTGGGCTCTCTATGGACAGATGGTAATGGAGAAGTACAAGATGTAAGATAGAGGAGGAGACTGTAATAGAGAACTGCAGAGCTGAGAAGCAGTTAGTATGGGGATTAGTGGGATGTCTGTGGACAGGTGTTAATTGAGTAGTACAAGATGTAAGATAGAGGAGGAGACTGTAATAGAGAACTGCAGAGATGAGAAGCAGTTAGTATGGGGACTATTGGGATCTCTACAGACAGGTGGGAATGAAATAGTACAAGATGTAAGATAGAGGAGGATATAGGAGGAGATTGTAATAGAGTACTGCAGAGATGAGAAACAGTTAGTATGGGGATTAGTGGGGTCTCTACGGACAGGTGGTAATGGAGTAGTACAATATGAAAGATAGAGGAGGAGATTGTAATAGAGTACTGCAGAGATGAGAAACAGTTAGTATGGGGATTAGGGGGATCTCTACGGAGAGGTGGTAATGGAGTAGTACAAGATGTAAGATAGAGGAGTTGATTTTAATAGAGTACTGCAGAGATGAGAAGCAGTTAGTATGGGGATTATTGGGATCTCTATGGACAGGTGGTAATGGAGTAGTACAAGATTTAAGATAGAGGTGGAAATTGTAATGGAGTACTGCAGAGATGAGAAGCAGTTAGTATGGGGATTAGTGGGTCTCTACGGACAGGTGGTAACGGAGTAGTACAGGATGTAAGACAGAGGAGGAGATTGGAATAGAGTACTGCAGAGATGAGAAGTAGTTAGTAAGGGGATTAGTGGGATCTCTATGGACAGGTGATAATGGAGTAGTACAAGGTGTAAGATAGAGGAGGAAATTGTAATAGGGTACTGCAGAGATGAGAAGCAGTTAGTATGGGGATTAGTGGCAACTCTGGACAGTTGGTAATGGACTAGTACAATATGTAAGATAGAGGAGGAGATTGTAATAGAGTACTGCAGAGATGAGAAGCAGTTATTATGGGGATTAGTGGGATCTCTATGGACAGGTGGTAATGGAGTACTACAGGATGTAAGAATGAGGAGGAGATTGTAATGGAGTACTGCAGAGATGAGAAACAGTTAGTATGGGGATTAGTGGGATCTTTGTGGCAGGTGGTAATGGAATAGCAAAAGATATAAGATTGAGGAGGAGGCTGTAATAGAGTACTGCAGAGATGAGGGGAAAGGGTAAAAAAAAAAAAGGGAGAAAAGAGGGGGGTTAAAAAAGGGGGGGGGGTTTTGGGAAATTTGGGGGGGAAAAAATTAAAGTTTAAGGAAAAAAAAGGGAAAATTTTTTTTAAAAGGGGTTTTGGGGGGGGGGGGGAAAAAATGGAAAAGGAAAAAGAGGGGGGGGAAAATTTTTTTAAAAAGGAAGGGAAAAAAAATTTTGGGGGGGGGTTTTTGGGGGGGGGAAAAAAAAAATTAAAAGGGATTTTTTTAAAAAAAAAAAAGGGGGGGGGAAATTTTTAAGGGGGGGGGAAAAAAGGGGAAAAAAGGGGGGAAAAAAGGGAAAAGAAAAAGAAGGGGGGGGGGGTTTTTTGGGGGGTTTGGGAGTAAAAAAAAAGGGGGAAAATTTAAAAAAAAAAAATTTTGGGGGATTAGTGGGGGGGGGGGGGGGGGGAAAAAAAAAAAGGGGGGGTTTGGGAATAGGGTACTGCAGAGATGAGAAGAGTTAGAAAGGGGATTAGGGGGAACTCTATGGACAGGGAAAGGGGGGGGGGGGGGGGGGGGAAAAAAAGGGGAACGGGAGGGGGGTTTTGGGGGGGGTTTAAAAAAGGGGGTTTTGGGACTAAAAAAAAAGGGAGGGGGGTTTTTAAAATGGGGGAAAAAAAAGGGGTTTTTTTGGGGAATTGGGGGGGGGTTTAAAAAAAATTTTAAAAGGGGGGGGTTTGGGGGGGAAAGAAAAAAAAATTTTGGGGGGGGTTCTTTGGGGGGGAAGGGCCAAAAAAAAAGGGGATTTAAAAATCGGGAAAAATTTGGGGGGGGGGGGTTTTGGGGGGGTTTGGGGAAAAAATTAAAAAAGGGGGAAATTTTAAAAGGGGGAAAAAAAAAAAATTTTTGGGGGGGGGGGGGTTTGGGAGTAAAAAAAAAAAAAGGGGGAAAAATTTTTTTAATATCGGGAAAAAAAAAGGGGGAATTTTTTTTGGGGGGGGGGAAGGGGGAAAAAAAAAAAAGGGGGGAAAAATTTTTTTTAAAAAAAAAAAGGGGAAAAAGGGGAATTTTTTTTTGGGGGGGTTTGGGAGTAAAAGGAAAAAAGGAGGGGGGGAAAAAAAAAAAAAGGGGGGGGGGGGGTTTTTTTGGAATGGGAAATAAAAAAAAGGGGGAAAAAAAATTTTTTTAAAAAGGAAGGGAAAAGGGGGGGGAATTTTTTTTTTTGGGGGGGGGAAGGGGGAAAAAAAAAAAAAAAGGAGGGGGAAAATAAAAAAAAATTTAAGGGGGGGGGGGTTTTTGGGGGGTTAAGGAATTAAAAGGGGGGGGGGGGGGGGAAAAAAAAAAAAAAAAAAATGGTTTTTTGGGGGTTTGGGCCGGGAAAAAAAAAAATTTAAAATTTAAGGAAAAAATTTTTTTAAAAAAAAAAAAAAAGGGGGGGGGTTTTGGGAAATTTTTGGGGGGAAAAGGGAAAAAAGGGGGGGGAAATTTTTTAAATAAAAAAAAATTGGGGGGGGGGGGTTTTTTTTCCGGGGGGTTTGGGATTTTAAAGGGGGGGGGGTTTTAAAAGGGGGAAAGAAAAAAAAAAAAGGGGGGGGGGGTTTTTAAAGGGGGTTTGGGGTAAAAGAAAAAAAAGGGGGGAAAAATTTTTTTAAAAAAAAAAATTTTGGGGGTTTGGGGGGGGGGGGGGGCAAAAAATCAAAAAAAAAGGGGGGTTTAAAAGGGGGAAAAAAAGGGGGGGGGGTTTTTTTTTTTTTGGGGGGGGGGAAGGGGGAAAAAAAAAAAGGGAAATTAATTTTCAAAAAAATTTGGGGGGTTTTGGGGGGGGGGGGGGGGACAAAAAAAAGGGGGGGGGGGGGTTTTTAAAAATCGGGAAAGGGGAAAAGGGGGAAGGGGTTTTAAAGGGGGGAAAAAAAAAAGAAGAAAAAAAAAAAAAAAAAATTTGGGGGGGGGGGGTTTTAAAGGGGGGAAAAAAAAAAGAAAAAAGGGGGAAAAAAAAAAAAAAGGGGGGGGGGTTTTGGGGTTGGGGGGGGGGGGGGGGGAAAAAAGGGAAAAAAAAAAAGGGAGTACTGCAGAGATGAAAACGTTAGTTGGGGATTAGTGGGATCTCTATGGACAGGTGGTAATGGAGTATACAAGAGGGAAGAAAAAGGAGGAGATTGAAAAAGGGTGGGGGAAAAAAAAGGGGAAAAGGGGGAATTGGGGGTTTTTTGGGGGGTTTGGGAGTAAAAGGAAAAAAGGGGGGTTTTAAAATCGGGAAAGAAAAAAAGGGGGGGGGGGGTTTTAAGGGGGGAAAAAGGGGGGAAAAAAAAAAGGGAGGGGTTTTAAAAAAAAAAAATTTGGGGGGGGTTTTTGGACAGGTGGTAATGGAGTAGTACAAGATGTAAGATAGAGGAGATTTAATAGAGTACTGCAGAGATGAAAAACAGTTAGTATGGGGGGGTTTTTAAGGGGGGAGTAAAAGGAAATAGAGGAGATTGTAATAGATTTCTGCAGAAAAAAAGGGGAAAAGGGGGGGGTTCTTTGGGGGGGGGGGGGAAAAAAAAAATTTTAAAAAGGGGGGTTTTAAAAAAATTTCGGGAAAGGGGAAAAAATTTTGGGGGGGGGTTTGGGAGTAAAAGGAAAAAGGGAGGGGAAGGGGGGGGAAAAAAAAAAAAAAAATTGGGGGGGGGGAAAATTTTTTTAAGGGGGGGGGAAAAAGGGGGAAAAAAAGGGGGGGGGGGAAACAAAAAAAAAAAGGGGGGATTAGGGGATTTTGGGAAATTTAAAGGGGAAAGGGTAAAAAAAAAAGGGAGAAAAAAAAAAAGGGGGGGGTTATTTGGGGGGGGGGTTTTTTTAAAAATAAAAAAAGGGGGGGGGGGAAAAAAAGGAAATAAAAAATGGGGGAAAAAAAGGGGGTTTTGGGGTTTGGGGAAATTTTGGGGGGGGAAAAATTTAAAAAAGGGAAAAAAATTTTTTAAAGAGGGGGTTAAAAAAGGGGGGGGGGTTTTGGGGGGTTTTGGGGTGGAAAAGGAAAAAGAGGGGGGGGGAAAAAGGAAAAGAAAAAGAAAGGGGTTGGGGTTTTTTGGAAGGGGAAATTTAAAGAAAAAAAAGGGGGGGTGAAAAAAAAAAAGGGGGGGGTTATTTGGGGGGGGGGGAAAAAGGGGGAAAAGGTAAAAAAAAAAAGGGTTTTTTTTTTGGGGGGGTTTTTTGGGGGTTTGGGGGTTTAAAAAGGGTTGGAAAAAAAAAAAAAAGGGGGGGAAAAGAAAAGGGGGAAAAAGGGGGGGGGGAAAAGGGGGGGGGAAAAATAAAATTTTTAAAAAAAAAGGGAAAAAATTTTTTGGGGGGGGTTATTTGGGGGGGGGGGTTTTTTAAAAAAAAAGGGGGGAAAAAAAAAAAAGGGGGGAAAAGAAAAGGGGGGGGTTTTTTTTGGGGGGGTTTTTTAAAAAAAAGGGGTTTAAAAGGGGTTTTAAAAAAAAAAAAAAATTTTCTCGGGGAAAACGGGTTTTTGGGGTTAATTTTGGAAAGGTTAAGGGAAAACAAGAGGGAAAAAAGGGGAAAAAAGAGGAAAATTTGAAATTTTGGGGGAAGGGGGAAAAAAACGGGGGGGGGGGCCAGAGATGAGAAGCGGGGGGGGGGGGGGGGGGGGGGGGGGGGGGGGGGGGGGGGGGGGGGGGGGGGGGGGGGGGGGGGGGGGGGGGGGGGGGGTGGGGGGGGGCGGGGGGGGGGGGGGGGGGGGGGGGGGGGGGGGGGGGGGGGGGGGGGGGGGGGGGGCGGGGGGGGGGGCGGGGCGGGGGGGGGGGGGGGGGGGGGGGGGGGGGGGGGTTTTTTTTTTTTTTTTTTTTTTTTTTTTTTTTTTTTTTGTTTTTTTTTTTGTTTTTTTTTTTTTTTTTATTTTTTTTTTTTTTTTTTTTTTTTTTTTATTGTTTTTTTTTTTTTTTTTTTTTTTTTTTTTTTTGTTTTTAGTTTTTTGGGGGGAATTAGTGGGTTTTTTCCTCTTTATGGAAAAAACCCAGGTGGTAATGGAGTAGTACAAGATGTAAGATAGAGGAGGAGATTGTAATAGAGTACTGCAGAGATGAGAAGCAGTTAGTATGGGGATTAGTGGGATCTCTATGGACATGTGGTAATGGAGTAGTACAAGATGTAAGATATAGGAGGAGATTGTAATAGAGTACGGCAGAGATGAGAAGCAGTTAGTAAGGGGATTAGTGGGATCTCTATGGACAGGTGGTAATGAAGTAGTACAAGATGTAAGATAGAAGAGGAGATTGTAATAGAGTACTGCATAGAAGAGAAACAGTTAGTATTGGGATTAGTGGGATCTCTGTGGACAGGTGCTAATGGAATAGTACAAGATATAACATAGAGGAGGAGATTGTAATAGAGTACCACAGAGATGAGAAGCAGTTAGTAAGGGGATTAGTGGGATCTCTATGGACAGGTGGTAATGGAGTACTACAAGATGGAAGACAGAAGAGGAGATTGTAAAAGAGTAGTGCAGATATGAGAAACAGTTAGTATGGGGATTAGTAGGATCTCTATTGGCAGGGGGTAATGGAGTAGTACATGATGTATGGTAGAGGAGGAGATTGTAATAGAGTACCTCAGAGATGAGAAACAGTTAGTAAGGGGATTAGTGGGATCTCTGGACAGGAGGTATTGGAGTTGTATAAGATGAAAGATAGAGGAGGAGATTGTAATAGAGTACTGCAAAGATGTGAAGCAGTTAGTATGGGGATTAGTGGAGTCTCTATGTACAGCTGGTAATGGAGTAGTACAGTATGTAAGAATGAGGAGGAGAGTGTAATAGAGTACTGCAGAGATGAGACGCAGTTAGTATGGGGATTAGTGGGATCTCTATGGACAGGTAGTAATGGAGTAGATCAAGATGTAAGATAGAGGAGGAGATTGTAATAGAGTACTGCAGAGATGAAAAGCAGTTAGTATGGGGATTAGTGGGATCTCTATGGACAGGTGGTAATGGAGTAGTACAGGATGTAAGACAGAACAGGAGATTGTAATAGAGTACTGCATTCATGAGAAACAGTTAGTTTGGGGACTAGTGGGATGTCTGTGGACAGGTGGTAATGGAGTAGTACAAGATGTAAGATAGAGGAGGAGACTGTAATAGAGAACTGCAGAGATGAGAAGCAGTTAGTATGGGGATTAGGGGGATCTCTACGGACACGTGGTAATGGAGTAATACTAGATGTAAGATAGAGGAGTTGATTTTAATAGAGTACTGCAGAGATGAGAAGCAGTTAGTATGGGGATTAGGGGGATCTCTATGGACATGTGGTAATGGAGTAGTACAAGATGTAAGATATAGGAGGAGATTGTAATAGAGTACTGCAGAGATGAGAAGCAGTTAGTATGGGGATTAGTGGGATCTCTATGGACAGGTGGTAATGGAGTAGTACAAGATGTAAGATAGAGGAGGAGATTGTAATAGAGTACTGCAGAGATGAGAAGCAGTTAGTATGGGGATTAGTGGGATCTCTATGGACAGGTGGTAATGGAGTAGTATGGGATGAAAGATATAGGAGGAGATTGTAATAGAGTACTGCAGAGATGAGAAACAGTTAGTATGGGGTTTAGTGAGATCTCTTCGGACAGGTGGTAATGGAGTAGTACAAGATGTAAGATAGAAGAGGAGATTGTAATAGAGTACTGCAGAGATGAGAATCAGTTAGTATGGGATTAGTGGGATCTCTGTGGAGAGGTGGTAATAGAGTAGTTCAAAATGTAGGATAGAAGGGGAGATTGTAATAGAGTACTACAAAGATGAGATGCAGTTAGTAAGGGGATTAGTGGGATCTCTATGGACAGGTGGTAATGGAGTAGTACAAGATGTAAGATAGAAGAGGAGATTGTAATAGAGTACTGCAGAGATGAGAAATAGTTAGTATGGGGATTAGTGGTATCTCTACGGACAGGTGGTAATGGAGGAGTACAAGATGTAAGATAAAGGAGGAGATTGTAATAGAGTACTGCAGAGATGAGAAACAGTTAGTATGGGGATTAGTGGGATCTCTATGGACAGGTGGTAATGGAGTAGTACAAGATGTAAGATAGAGGAGGAGACTGTAATAGAGTACTGCAGAGATGAGAAGCAGTTAGTATGGGGATTAGTGGGATCTCTGGACAGGTGGTAATGGAGTAGTACAAGATGTAAGATAGAGGAGGAGATTGTAATAGAGTACTGCAGAGATGAGAAGCAGTTAGTATGGGGATTAGTGGGATCTCTATGGACAGGTGGTAATGGAGTAGTACAAGATGTAAGATAGAGGGGATTGTAATAGAGTACTGCATACATGAGAAACAGTTAGTTTGGGGATTAGTGGGATCTCTGGACAGGTGGTAATGGAGTAGTACAAGATGTAAGATAGAAGAGGAGATTGTAATAGAGTACTGCAGAGATGAGAAACAGTTAGTATGGGGATTAGTGGGATCTCTGTGGACAGGTGCTAATGGAATAGTACAAGATATAACATAGAGGAGGAGATTGTAATAGAGTTCTGCAGAGATGAGAAGCAGTTAGTAAGGGGGTTAGTGGGATCTCTATGGACAGGTGGTAATGGAGTAGTACAAGATGTAAGATAGAAGAGGAGATTGTAATAGAGTACTGCAGAGATGAGAAAAAAGTTAGTATGGGGATTAGTGGTATCTCTACGGACAGGTGGTAATGGAGTAGTACAAGATGTAAGATAAAGGAGGAGATTGTAATAGAGTACTGCAGAGATGAGAAACAGTTAGTATGGGGATTAGTGGGATCTCTGTGGACAGGTGGTAATGGAATAATACAAGATATAACATAGAGGAGGAGACTGTAATAGAGTACTGCAGAGATGAGAAGCAGTTAGTAAGGAGATTAGTGTGATCTCTATGGACAGGTGGTAATGGAGTAGTACAAGATGTAAGATAGAGGAGGAGATTGTAATAGAGTACTGCAGAGATGAGAAACAGTTAGTAAGGGGATTAGTGGGATCTCTGGACAGGTGGTAATGGGGTAGTACAAGATGTAAGATAGAGGAGGAGATTGTAATAGAGTACTGCAGAGATGAGAAGCAGTTAGTATGGGGATTAGTGGGATCTCTATGGACATGTGGTAATGGAGTAGTACAAGATGTAAGATAGGAGGAGATTGTAATAGAGTACTGCAGAGATGAGAAGCAGTTAGTATGGACATTAGTGGGATCTCTATGGACATGTGGTAATGGAGTAGTACAAGATGTAAGATATAGGAGGAGATTGTAATAGAGTACGGCAGAGATGAGAAACAGTTAGTAAGGGGATTAGTGGGATCTCTATGGACAGGTGGTAATGAAGTAGTACAAGATGTAAGATAGAAGAGGAGATTGTAATAGAGTACTGCAGAGAAGAGAAACTGTTAGTATTGGGATTAATGGGATCTCTATGGACAGGTGCTAATGGAATAGTACAAGATATAACATAGAGGAGGAGATTGTAATAGAGTACTGCATAGATGAGAAGCAGTTAGTAAGGGGATTAGTGGGATCTCTATGAACAGGTGGTAATGGAGTACTACAAGATGTAAGACAGAAGAGGAGATTGTAGAAGAGTAGTGCAGATGAGAAACAGTTAGTATGGGGATTAGTAGGATCTCTATTGGCAGGGGTAATGGAGTAGTACATGATGTATGGTAGAGGAGGAGATTGTAATAGAGTACCTCAGAGATGAGAAACAGTTTTAGGGATTAGTGGGATCTCTGGACAGGAGGTATTGGAGTAGTACAAGATGAAAGATGGAGGAGGGAGTGTAATAGAGTACTGCAGAGATGAGACACAGTATGGGGATTAGTGGGATCTCTATGGACAGTTGGTAATGGAGGTACAAGATTTAAGATAAAGGAGGAGATTGTAATAGAGTACTGCAGAAATAAAAAGCAATTCGTATGGGAATTAGTGGGATCTCTATGCACAGGTGGTGATGGAGTAGTACAAGATATAAGATAGAAGAGGAGATTGTAATAGAGTACTGCAGAGATGAGAAGCAGTTAGTATGGGGATTAGTGGATCTCTACGGACAGGTGGTAATGGAGTAGTACAAGATGAAAGATAGAGGAGTTGATTTTAATAGAGTACTGCAGAGATGAAAGAAGTTAGTAAGGAGATTAGTGGGATCTCTATGGACAGGTGGTAATGGAGTAGTACAAGATGTAATATAGAGGAGGAGACTGTAATAGAGAACTGCAGGGATGAGAAGCAGTTAGTATGGTGATTAGGGGGATCTCTACGGACACGTGGTAATGGAGTAATACTAGATGTAAGATAGAGGAGTTGATTTTAATAGAGTACTGCAGAGATGAGAAGCAGTTAGTATGGGGATTAGGGGGATCTCTACGGACAGGTGGTAATGGAGTAGTACAAGATGAAAGATAGAGGAGTTGATTTTAATAGAGTACTGCAGAGATGAAAAGAAGTTAGTAAGGGGATTAGTGGGATCTCTATGGACAGGTGGTAATGGAGTAGTACAAGATGTAAGATAGAGGAGGAGATTGTAATAGAGTACTGCAGAGATGAGAAGCAGTTAGTATGGGGATTAGTGGGATCTCTATGGACATGTGGTAATGAAGTAGTACAAGATGTAAGATATAGGAGGAGATTGTAATAGAGTACGTCAGAGATGAGAAGCAGTTAGTAAGGGGATTAGTGGGATCTCTATGGACAGGTGGTAATGGAGTAGTACAAGATGTAAGATAGAGGAGGAGATTGTAATCGAGTACTGCAGAGATGAGAAGCTGTTAATGTGGGGATTAGTGGGGTCTCTATGGACAGGTGGTAATGGAGTACTACAAGATGGAAGACAGAAGAGGAGATTGTAAATGAGTAGTGCAGATATGAGAAACAGTTAGTCTGGGGATTAGTAGGATCTCTATTGGCAGGGGGTAATGGAGTAGTACAAGATGTAAGATAGAGGAGGAGATTGTAATAGAGTACTGCAGAGATGAGAAGCAGTTAGTATGGGGATTTGTGGGATCTCTGTGAACAGGTGGTAATGGAGTAGTCAAAGATATAAGATAGAACAGGAGATTGTAATAGAGAACTGCAGAGATGAGAAAAAGTTAGTATGGGGATTAGTGGGATCTCTGTGGACATGTGGTAATGGAGTAGTACAAGATGTAAGATAGAAGAGGAGATATTAATAGAGTACTGCAGAGATGAGAAACAGTTAGTATGGAGATTAGTGGGATCTCTGGACAGGTGGTAATGAAGTAGTACAAGATGTAAGATAGAAGAGGAGATTGTAATAGAGTACTGCAGAGAAAAGAAACAGTTAGTATTGGGATTAGTGGGATCTCTGTGGACAGGTGCTAATGGAATAGTACAAGATGTAAGATAGAAGAGGAGATTGTAATAGAGTACTGCAGAGATGAGAAATAGTTAGTATGCGGATTAGTGGGATCTCACGGACAGGTGGTAATGGAGTAGTACAAGATGTAAGATAAAGGAGGAGATTGTAATAGAGTACTGCAGAGATGAGAAACAGTTAGTATGGGGATTAGTGGGATCTCTGTGGACAGGTGGTAATGGAATAATACAAGATATAACATAGAGGAGGAAACTGTAATAGAGTACCAGAGATGAGAAGCAGTTAGTAAGGAGATTAGTGTGATCTGTATGGACAGGTGGTAATGGAGTAGTACAAGATGTAAGATAGAGGAGGAGATTGTAATAGAGTACTGCAGATATTAGAAACAGTTAGTAAGGGGATTAGTGGGATCTCTGGACAGGTGGTAATGGGGTAGTACAAGATGTAAGATAGAGGAGGAGATTGTAATAGAGTACTGCAGAGATGAGAAGCAGTTAGTATGGGGATTAGTGGGATTTCTATGGACATGTGGTAATGGAGTAGTACAAGATGTAAGATATAGGAGGAGATTGTAATAGAGTACTGCAGAGATGAGAAGCAGTTAGTATGGGGATTAGTGGGATCTCTATGGACATGTGGTAATGGAGTAGTACAAGATGTAAGATATAGGAGGAGATTGTAATAGAGTACTGCAGAGATGAAAATCAGTTAGTAAGGGATTAGTGGGATCTCTATGGACTCATGGTAATGGAGTAGTTCAATATGTAGGATAGAAGAGGAGATTGTAATAGAGTACTGCAGATAAGAGAAACTGTTAGTATTGGGATTAGTGGGATCTCTATGGACAGGTGCTAATGGAATAGTACAAGATATAACATAGAGGAGGAGATTGTAATAGAGTACCAGAGATGAGAAGCAGTTAGTAAGGGGATTAGTGGGATCTCTAGGGACAGGTGGGAATGGAGTACTACAAGATGGAAGACAGAAGAGGAGATTGTAAAAGAGTAGTGCAGATATGAGAAACAGTTAGTATGGGGATTAGTAGGATCTCTATTGGCAGGGGTAATGGAGTAGTACACGATGTATGGTAGAGCAGGAGATTGTAATAGAGTACCTCAGAGATGAGAAACAGTTAGTAAGGGGATTAGTGGGATCTCTGGACAGGAGGTATTGGAGTAGTACAAGATGAAAGATGGAGGAGGAGAGTGTAATAGAGTACTGCAGAGATGAGAAACAGTATGGGGATTAGTGGGATCTCTATGGACAGCTGGTAATGACGGGGTACAAGATTTAAGATAAAGGAGGAGATTGTAATAGAGTACTGCAGAGATGAAAAGCAGTTAGTATGGGGATTAGTGGGATCTCTATGGACAGGTGGTGATGGAGAGGTACAAGATTTAAGATAAAGGAGGAAATTGTAATAGAGTACTGCAGAGATAAAAAGCAGTTAGTATGGGGATTAGTGGGATCTCTATGGACAGGTGGTAATGGAGTAGTACAGGATGTAAGACAGAACAGTAGATTGTAATAGACTACTGCATACATGAGAAACAGTTAGTTTGGGGATTATTGGGATCTCTGGACAGGTGGCAATGGAGTAGTACAAGACGTAAAATAGAGGAGGAGACTGTAATAGAGAACTGCAGAGATGAGAAGCAGTTAGTATGGGGATTAGGGGGATCTCTACGGACACGTGGTAATGGAGTAATACTAGATGTAAGATAGAGGAGTTGATTTTAATAGAGTACTGCAGAGATGAGAAGCAGTTAGTATGGGGATTAGGGGGATCTCTACGGACAGGTGGTAATGGAGTAGTACAAGATGAAAGATAGAGGAATTGATTTTAATAGAGTACTGCAGAGATGAGAAGCAGTTAGTAAGGGGATTAGTGGGATCTCTATGGACAGGTGGTAATGGAGTAGTACAAGATGTAAGATAGAGGAGGAGATTGTAATAGAGTACTGCAGAGATGAGAAGCAGTTAGTAAGGGGATTAGTGGGATCTCTATGGACAGGTGGTAATGGAGTAGTACAAGATGTAAGATAGAAGAGGAGATTGTAATAGAGTACTGCAGAGATGAGAAATAGTTAGTATGGGGATTAGTGGTATCTCTGGACAGGTGTTAATGAAGTAGTACAAGATGTAAGATAGAAGAGGAGATTGTAATAGAGTACTGCAGAGAAGAGAAACAGTTAGTATTGGGATTAGTGGGATCTCTGTGGACAGGTGCTAATGGAATAGTACAAGATATAACATAGAGGAGGAGATTGTAATAGAGTTCTGCAGAGATGAGAAGCAGTTAGTAAGGGGATTAGTGGGATCTCTATGGACAGGTGGTAATGGAGTAGTACAAGATGTAAGATAGAAGAGGAGATTGTAATAGAGTACTGCAGAGATGAGAAATAGTTAGTATGGGGATTAGTGGTATCTCTACGGACAGGTGGTAATGGAGGAGTACAAGATGTAAGATAAAGGAGGAGATTGTAATAGAGTACTGCAGAGATGAGAAACAGTTAGTATGGGGATTAGTGGGATCTCTATGGACATGTGGTAATGGAGTAGTACAAGATGTAAGATAGAGGAGGAGACTGTAATAGAGAACTGCAGAGATGAGAAGCAGTTAGTATGGGGATTAGGAGGATCTCTACGGACACGTGGTAATGGAGTAATACTAGATGTAAGATAGAGGAGTTGATTTTAATAGAGTACTGCAGAGATGAGAAGCAGTTAGTATGGGGATTAGGGGGATCTCTACGGACAGGTGGTAATGGAGTAGTACAAGATGAAAGATAGAGGAGTTGATTTTAATAGAGTACTGCAGAGATGAAAAGCAGTTAGTATGGGGATTAGTAGGATCTCTATTGGCAGGGGGTAATGGAGTAGTACAAGATGTAAGATAGAGGAGGAGATTGTAATAGAGTACTGCTGAGATGAGAAGCAGTTAGTATGGGGATTTGTGGGATCTCTATGGACAGGTGGTAATGGAGTAGTACGGGATGTAAGATATAGGAGGAGATTGTAATAGAGTACTGCAGAGATGAGAAACAGTTAGTATGGGGTTTAGTGAGATCTCTTCGGACAGGTGGTAATGGAGTAGTACAAGATGTAAGATAGAAGAGGAGATATTAATAGAGTACTGCAGAGATGAGAAACAGTTAGTATGGAGATTAGTGGGATCTCTGGACAGGTGGTAATGAAGTAGTACAAGATGTAAGATAGAAGAGGAGATTGTAATAGAGTACTGCAGAGAAGAGAAACAGTTAGTATTGGGATTAGTGGGATCTCTGTGGACAGGTGCTAATGGAATAGTACAAGATATAACATAGAGGAGGAGATTGTAATAGAGTTCTGCAGAGATGAGAAGCAGTTAGTAAGGGGATTAGTGGGATCTCTATGGACAGGTGGTAATGGAGTAGTACAAGATGTAAGATAGAAGAGGAGATTGTAATAGAGTACTGCAGAGATGAGAAATAGTTAGTATGGGGATTAGTGGTATCTCTACGGACAGGTGGTAATGGAGTAGTACAAGATGTAAGATAAAGGAGGAGATTGTAATAGAGTACTGCAGAGATGAGAAACAGTTAGTATGGGGATTAGTGGGATCTCTGTGGACAGGTGGTAATGGAATAATACAAGATATAACATAGAGGAGGAGACTGTAATAGAGTACCGCAGAGATGAGAAGCAGTTAGTAAGGAGATTAGTGTGATCTCTATGGACAGGTGGTAATGGAGTAGTACAAGATGTAAGATAGAGGAGGAGATTGTAATAGAGTACTGCAGAGATGAGAAACAGTTAGTAAGGGGATTAGTGGGATCTCTGGACAGGTGGTAATGGGGTAGTACAAGATGTAAGATAGAGGAGGAGATTGTAATAGAGTACTGCAGAGATGAGAAGCAGTTAGTATGGGGATTAGTGGGATCTCTATGGACATGTGGTAATGGAGTAGTACAAGATGTAAGATATAGGAGGAGATTGTAATAGAGTACTGCAGAGATGAGAAGCAGTTAGTATGGACATTAGTGGGATCTCTATGGACATGTGGTAATGGAGTAGTACAAGATGTAAGATATAGGAGGAGATTGTAATAGAGTACGGCAGAGATGAGAAACAGTTAGTAAGGGGATTAGTGGGATCTCTATGGACAGGTGGTAATGAAGTAGTACAAGATGTAAGATAGAAGAGGAGATTGTAATAGAGTACTGCAGAGAAGAGAAACTGTTAGTATTGGGATTAGTGGGATCTCTATGGACAGGTGCTAATGGAATAGTACAAGATATAACATAGAGGAGGAGATTGTAATAGAGTACTGCATAGATGAGAAGCAGTTAGTAAGGGGATTAGTGGGATCTCTATGAACAGGTGGTAATGGAGTACTACAAGATGTAAGACAGAAGAGGAGATTGTAGAAGAGTAGTGCAGATATGAGAAACAGTTAGTATGGGGATTAGTAGGATCTCTATTGGCAGGGGGTAATGGAGTAGTACATGATGTATGGTAGAGGAGGAGATTGTAATAGAGTACCTCAGAGATGAGAAACAGTTTTTAGGGGATTAGTGGGATCTCTGGACAGGAGGTATTGGAGTAGTACAAGATGAAAGATGGAGGAGGGGAGTGTAATAGAGTACTGCAGAGATGAGACACAGTATGGGGATTAGTGGGATCTCTATGGACAGTTGGTAATGGAGGGGTACAAGATTTAAGATAAAGGAGGAGATTGTAATAGAGTACTGCAGAAATGAAAAGCAGTTAGTATGGGGATTAGTGGGATCTCTATGGACAGGTGGTAATGGAGGGGTACAAGATTTAAGATAAAGGAGGAGATTGTAATAGAGAACTGCAGAGATGAGAAGCAGTTAGTATGGGGATTAGGGGGATCTCTACGGACAGGTGGTAATGGAGTAGTACAAGATGAAAGATAGAGGAGTTGATTTTAATAGAGTACTGCAGAGATGAAAAGAAGTTAGTAAGGGGATTAGTGGGATCTCTATGGACAGGTGGTAATGGAGTAGTACAAGATGTAATATAGAGGAGGAGACTGTAATAGAGAACTGCAGGGATGAGAAGCAGTTAGTATGGTGATTAGGGGGATCTCTACGGACACGTGGTAATGGAGTAATACTAGATGTAAGATAGAGGAGTTGATTTTAATAGAGTACTGCAGAGATGAGAAGCAGTTAGTATGGGGATTAGGGGGATCTCTACGGACAGGTGGTAATGGAGTAGTACAAGATGAAAGATAGAGGAGTTGATTTTAATAGAGTACTGCAGAGATGAAAAGAAGTTAGTAAGGGGATTAGTGGGATCTCTATGGACAGGTGGTAATGGAGTAGTACAAGATGTAAGATAGAGGAGGAGATTGTAATAGAGTACTGCAGAGATGAGAAGCAGTTAGTATGGGGATTAGTGGGATCTCTATGGACATGTGGTAATGAAGTAGTACAAGATGTAAGATATAGGAGGAGATTGTAATAGAGTACGTCAGAGATGAGAAGCAGTTAGTAAGGGGATTAGTGGGATCTCTATGGACAGGTGGTAATGGAGTAGTACAAGATGTAAGATAGAGGAGGAGATTGTAATCGAGTACTGCAGAGATGAGAAGCTGTTAATGTGGGGATTAGTGGGGTCTCTATGGACAGGTGGTAATGGAGTACTACAAGATGGAAGACAGAAGAGGAGATTGTAAATGAGTAGTGCAGATATGAGAAACAGTTAGTCTGGGGATTAGTAGGATCTCTATTGGCAGGGGGTAATGGAGTAGTACAAGATGTAAGATAGAGGAGGAGATTGTAATAGAGTACTGCAGAGATGAGAAGCAGTTAGTATGGGGATTTGTGGGATCTCTATGGACAGGTGGTAATGGAGTAGTACGGGATGTAAGATATAGGAGGAGATTGTAATAGAGTACTGCAGAGATGAGAAACAGTTAGTATGGGGATTAGTGGGATCTCTTCGGACAGGTGGTAATGGAGTAGTACAAGATGTAAGATAGAAGAGGAGATATTAATAGAGTACTGCAGAGATGAGAAACAGTTAGTATGGAGATTAGTGGGATCTCTGGACAGGTGGTAATGAAGTAGTACAAGATGTAAGATAGAAGAGGAGATTGTAATAGAGTACTGCAGAGAAAAGAAACAGTTAGTATTGGGATTAGTGGGATCTCTGTGGACAGGTGCTAATGGAATAGTACAAGATGTAAGATAGAAGAGGAGATTGTAATAGAGTACTGCAGAGATGAGAAATAGTTAGTATGGGGATTAGTGGGATCTCTACGGACAGGTGGTAATGGAGTAGTACAAGATGTAAGATAAAGGAGGAGATTGTAATAGAGTACTGCAGAGATGAGAAACAGTTAGTATGGGGATTAGTGGGATCTCTGTGGACAGGTGGTAATGGAATAATACAAGATATAACATAGAGGAGGAAACTGTAATAGAGTACCGCAGAGATGAGAAGCAGTTAGTAAGGAGATTAGTGTGATCTGTATGGACAGGTGGTAATGGAGTAGTACAAGATGTAAGATAGAGGAGGAGATTGTAATAGAGTACTGCAGATATTAGAAACAGTTAGTAAGGGGATTAGTGGGATCTCTGGACAGGTGGTAATGGGGTAGTACAAGATGTAAGATAGAGGAGGAGATTGTAATAGAGTACTGCAGAGATGAGAAGCAGTTAGTATGGGGATTAGTGGGATTTCTATGGACATGTGGTAATGGAGTAGTACAAGATGTAAGATATAGGAGGAGATTGTAATAGAGTACTGCAGAGATGAGAAGCAGTTAGTATGGGGATTAGTGGGATCTCTATGGACATGTGGTAATGGAGTAGTACAAGATGTAAGATATAGGAGGAGATTGTAATAGAGTACGGCAGAGATGAGAAGCAGTTAGTAAGGGGATTAGTGGGATCTCTATGGACAGGTGGTAATGAAGTAGTACAAGATGTAAGATAGAAGAGGAGATTGTAATAGAGTACTGCAGATAAGAGAAACTGTTAGTATTGGGATTAGTGGGATCTCTATGGACAGGTGCTAATGGAATAGTACAAGATATAACATAGAGGAGGAGATTGTAATAGAGTACCGCAGAGATGAGAAGCAGTTAGTAAGGGGATTAGTGGGATCTCTAGGGACAGGTGGGAATGGAGTACTACAAGATGGAAGACAGAAGAGGAGATTGTAAAAGAGTAGTGCAGATATGAGAAACAGTTAGTATGGGGATTAGTAGGATCTCTATTGGCAGGGGGTAATGGAGTAGTACACGATGTATGGTAGAGCAGGAGATTGTAATAGAGTACCTCAGAGATGAGAAACAGTTAGTAAGGGGATTAGTGGGATCTCTGGACAGGAGGTATTGGAGTAGTACAAGATGAAAGATGGAGGAGGAGAGTGTAATAGAGTACTGCAGAGATGAGAAACAGTATGGGGATTAGTGGGATCTCTATGGACAGCTGGTAATGGAGGGGTACAAGATTTAAGATAAAGGAGGAGATTGTAATAGAGTACTGCAGAGATGAAAAGCAGTTAGTATGGGGATTAGTGGGATCTCTATGGACAGGTGGTGATGGAGAGGTACAAGATTTAAGATAAAGGAGGAAATTGTAATAGAGTACTGCAGAGATAAAAAGCAGTTAGTATGGGGATTAGTGGGATCTCTATGGACAGGTGGTAATGGAGTAGTACAGGATGTAAGACAGAACAGTAGATTGTAATAGACTACTGCATACATGAGAAACAGTTAGTTTGGGGATTATTGGGATCTCTGGACAGGTGGCAATGGAGTAGTACAAGACGTAAAATAGAGGAGGAGACTGTAATAGAGAACTGCAGAGATGAGAAGCAGTTAGTATGGGGATTAGGGGGATCTCTACGGACACGTGGTAATGGAGTAATACTAGATGTAAGATAGAGGAGTTGATTTTAATAGAGTACTGCAGAGATGAGAAGCAGTTAGTATGGGGATTAGGGGGATCTCTACGGACAGGTGGTAATGGAGTAGTACAAGATGAAAGATAGAGGAATTGATTTTAATAGAGTACTGCAGAGATGAGAAGCAGTTAGTAAGGGGATTAGTGGGATCTCTATGGACAGGTGGTAATGGAGTAGTACAAGATGTAAGATAGAGGAGGAGATTGTAATAGAGTACTGCAGAGATAAAAAGCAGTTATTATGTGGATTAGTGGGGTCTCTATGGACAGGTGGTAATGGAGTACTACAGGATGTAAGAATGAGGAGGAGATTGTAATAGAGTACTGCAGAGATGAGAAACAGTTAGTAAGGGGATTAGTGGGATCTCTGGGCAGGTGGTATTGGAGTAGTACAAGATGTAAGATAGAAGAGGAGATTGTAATAGAGTACTGCAGAGATGAGAAATAGTTAGTATGGGGATTAGTGGTATCTCTACGCACAGGTGGTAATGGAGTAGTACAAGATGTAAGATAGAGGAGGAGATTTTAATAGAGTACTGCAGAGATGAGAAGCAGTTAGTATGGGGATTAGTGGGATCTCTATGGACAGTTGGTAATGGAGAAGTACAAGATGTAAGACAGAAGAGGGGATTGTAATAGAGTACTGCATACATGAGAAACAGTTAGTTTGGGGATTATTGGGTTCTCTGGACAGGTGGTAATGGAGTAGTACAATATGTAAGATAGAGGAGGAGATTGTAATAGAGAACTGCAGAGATGAGAAGCAGTTAGTAT
Organism: Protopterus annectens; assembly: GCF_019279795.1. NCBI lineage: Eukaryota > Metazoa > Chordata > Ceratodontiformes > Protopteridae > Protopterus > Protopterus annectens. The sequence continues at coordinate 1,505,868,593 of NC_056745.1, forward strand.
GGGGATTACGGGGATCTCTACGGACACGTGGTAATGGAGTAATACTAGATGTAAGATAGAGGAGTTGATTTTAATAGAGTACTGCAGAGATGAGAAGCAGTTAGTATGGGGATTAGGGGGATCTCTACGGACAGGTGGTAATGGAGTAGTACAAGATGTAAGACAGAGGAGGAGTTTGTAATAGAGTACTGCATACATGAGAAACAGTTAGTATGGGGATTAGTGGGATCTTTGTGGCAGGTGGTAATGGAATAGCACAAGATATAAGATTGAGGAGGAGGATGTAATAGAGTACTGCAGAGATGAGAAGCAGTTAGTATGGGGATTAGTGGGATCTCTATGGACAGGTGGTAATGGAGTAGTACAGGATGTAAGATAGAGGAGGAAATTGTAATGGAGTACTGCAGAGATGGAAAGCAGTTAGTATGGGGATTAGTGGGTCTCTACAGACAGGTAGTAACGGAGTAGTACAGGATGTAAGACAGAGGAGGAGATTGTAATAGAGTACTGCAGAGATGAGAAGCAGTTAGTATGGGGATTAGTGGGATCTCTGGACAGGTGGTAATGGAATAGCACAAGATATAAGATTGTGGAGGAGGCTGTAATGGAGTACTGCAGAGATGAGAAGCAGTTAGTATGGGGATTAGTGGGGTCTCTATGGACAGGTGGTAATGGAGTAGTACAGGATGTAAGAATGAGGAGGAGATTGTAATAGAGTACTGCAGAGATCAGAAGCAGTTAGGATATTAGTGGTATCTCTGTGGACAAGTGGTAATGTAGTAGTACAAGATATAGGATAGAGGAGGAGACTGTAACAGAGTACTGCAGAGATGAGAAGCAGTTAGTATGGGGAGTAGTGGGGTCTCTATGGACAGGTGGTAATGGAGTTGTACAAGATGTAAGATAGAGGAATAGACTGTAATAGAGTACTGCAGAGATGAGAAGCAATTAGTATGGGGATTAGTGGGATCTCTGTGGATAGGTGGTAATTGAGTAGTACAAGATATAAGATAGAGGAAGAGACTGTAACAGAGTACTGCAGAGATGAGAAGCAGTTATTATGGGGATTAGTGGGATCTCTGGACTGGTGGTAATGGAGTAGTACAAGATGTAAGATAGAGGAGGAGATTGTAATACAGTACTGCAGAGATGAGAAGCAGTTAGTATAGGGATTAGTGGGGTCTCTACGGACAGATGGTAATGTGGTAGTACAAGATGTAAGATAGAGGAGGAGACTGTAATAGAGTACTGCAGAGATGAGAAGCAGTTAATATAGGGATTAGTGGGGTCTCTACGGACAGGTGGTAATGGGGTAGTACAAGATGTAAGATAGAGGAGGAGAAGTAACGGAGGCAAGAAGAAAATAGATCGGGTTGAATTAGCCATGGCCTAAAGTGGGGAAGTAGGATTGGGATGGAGTGAGGAGAGGGCAAGCGACTAGGAAAAGTAAGTTGTTGGACCTGCTAGAGAGATGAAGTCAAATTTAAGTGAAACAATCTTTAGGGGGAGTAGGGGATACATAGGAAGAAGGAGGATTTGCAGCAGACTAAACTATGAAGTGATAAGTAAGGGAGGGTAAGGTGTTTAGAATGTTTTAGCAGACGGGAAGGGGTGGAGTTAGGGGTTGAAGGGATTAGGTGGTTAGGTATAAAGGAAATGATATGGGGGATGTGTGGGAAGTGAAGTGAGCCCAAGCATAGCGAGAGCGAATGGAGTGGATGGGCAAGGAAATGGCAGTCACCACAAGGGATGGGCCAGGAAATGGCAGTCACCACAAGGGATGGGCCAGGAAATGGCAGTCACCACAAGGGATGGGCCAGGAAATGGCAGTCACCACAAGGGATGGGCCAGGAAATGGCAGTCACCACAAGGGATGGGCCAGGAAATGGCAGTCACCACAAGGGATGGGCCAGGAAATGGCAGTCACCACAAGGGATGGGCCAGGAAATGGCAGTCACCACAAGGGATGGGCCAGGAAATGGCAGTCACCACAAGAAACAATCAGCAAGCCAGGATGGAAACAGTAAGGAGCACACAGTGAGAGTCAGTAGGTAAGTAGAAGAGGTGGGGAGGTGTAGACGGAGAAGGAAGAGATGTTATAGCAAGGTTTACACAGGTATTGCAGTAAGATAAAAACAGTTAAAAGGAAACCACAAACAGAAAAACAAAAAGAGTATAGCTAACTAAGAGAGAGGTGACATTAGGTTAGTGATTTTCTTATAGATGGCAAAGAGAGACAGAGGCAAGGTTTCCAAACAGGTTTGTATTGTGGGGGTCTCAGTGGTATGCAGGTATTCTGTACAGTAGACAAAGACAGACTAATTTGTGGAATGAGCTTAGAATATACTTTTAGTGTAAACTTGCTATACAATAGAGCACAGGTGTAATTCCAGGAGATGGAGCAGTACCAGTAAAGGTAGACGCAGTCTTGAGGGAAGACACTTTGCTTTTAAAACTTAGGGAAAACAGGAGGAGAGAGAGTGTCTTGAATATAAAAGTTAGGGAAAAAAACAAAAGCTAGAGAAAAAAACAAAGACAACAGCAGGTACTATACACACAACTACTGATATCAGCTAGAGAGGAGTTAGTGGAGATTAAATATGACAAATACAGAAATAAATAAAATAAAGTACATATGATATTAACTTTACAGTAACAATGTGAAACAAAGGTTCAGTAACTTACTTCTGCTTTAACACTTTCACATAACAATGGTAAAACTATTAACCATGATCAGATGGAAGTGCTGTAAGTGCAAAGTATTTGTAGGCAGACATTTTATATGTTTTGCATTGTTTGGAGCTTGCACATAGCTGAAAGAACACATGGAAAATGAAGTGCTGCAACTTAGCTGTGACTGTTCTGAAAACAGTGTATAACTCACAATCATTAGGAGCTGTGAATGTGATCTTGTTTTGTCCTTTCCCCGTAGCTGACCATCAAGTGCCACCAGCTCTTGTCACTGGACACTGTATCTTCTCGCCATACTTTAACCTCCCCCAGACTCAACATGGCCGATGTCCATGTCTGGTGAGGAGACTGAGGACAATGGTCTAGTGACATAATCAAGAGGTGAAGTATGCCCTAAATATACCCACCTAATGGCAGTCTTGCCTGTTGTGCAATCACAGCCTCTGCAACCCACCCCCCACCAAAAAAAAGCAGCTCACCATTTATGGAACCCAGAATGCTCGAGGCTTCGACTTTGTGTATTGCTGCAAGCCAGGGTTACTTCACTACCTGAATTATTGGCTAACCGATATCAGCCATTCAGTTCCATCCCTTCTTTCTGTGTTTTTTTCCCAGCAAAATTGTTGCTAATCAAATACAAATTGTCTAGCATTGCATATAATCTTGAAGTGTGACCTACAATCTAAAATGTTAACTGCATGCATAAAATCATTATTGTTGGACTAATGTTTTTTTCTTTTTTGTTATATAAGCTTACAGAAAATATCTAGGCAAGTATTGACAGAAGTTTTATGTTTGTTTCTGTTCATTAAATGCAAAAATACAGTTCAATTTTATGTATGTCACATTTTATTTATTTTCTGTCTTCAGAAGTGTTGAAAAAGTAAGCTCAAGTGCTCGGTTTTACAGCTACTTTGTTCTGTATTGCATACTGGCAAAATAAATACATTTTTGCCGTTTTGGTGTCCAAGTTTTCTTGGGAAGATTTGTGTTAGTGTATTAGTCCTTGGCTTTCACAGAGGGACAAATCCTTGACCGCAGTCTTGATGGCTTAGAAATGGTTATTTGCCCAGATGCTGGAAGATTGGGTGTTAAGGGTAAACATAAGCCTGTTCACTGCTTTTGGGGCGCAGGCATGAAAGCATGAGTGGGCACTCTTAACATGATCCCCTGCGAAGGCTAGGAATCACTGATGGTACAACATCTGGGTCAGTAGAATCAAGGGTAGTTTACAGATGTGCCATGATGGAGGCAGGGTGCATCTTCTTTGGCAATACCCATTGCACCCCCTCAGCTATGACAGATTTCTCATTGTGTGAGAGGTGGGATTTAGCATAGCTACATCCCGGCAACCATTCTCTGAGGTGATACCAATGATGCTGCTACCTTTTGCCTCACAGCATCACTGACCCAGGCATCTGCCCCACAAATACAAAGTACATTAGTGGAGTCTAGTATCAACTTTAGACTAAACCGGAGAGTAACGGATATTGAGTCAGGCAATGACAGCTAGCAGCTGAGGCATCAGCCAGTTAATTCAGATGGTTTCTCCACGTCTGCAGAAGAATGCTGTTTTCTTGTTATGAACTGCGGATTCATGTAATTACCACTCATAGATAGAAGCACAAATAGCGAGACCTGAATTTGTATGCATCTTGCCAGCCTGAACTCATTTGTTTCTCATCACTGGGGATTCCTAAGTAAGGTGAGTGCTGATTGAAGGGACCCATCATTCAGACAAACACACAGGGGGGGTTATGACCTGTTCTGTCTCATGCTTCTGCTCATCTCAGTCTGAAAATCTTGCCTAACCTTCCCTTACAATTGAGCCTACTAGACTGTTTCTGGATTGGATATAAATGGAGCCAAAGTGGTCCCTGAGATGAAACACTTTACAGTCTCTCCACCCACAAAGATGTACCATTCACAATGCAGAGTTAAGGGTCAGTTTTGTTTGTGAATCATAATCCATTCATTTATGGCAAATATCTCAAACTGCATCAACTTTGGGCATCTGCCATACTTCCTGCTCTTTATATAAACCTCTGCAAATGCACAATGAGGCTATTGTCATTGGCCTAGCACTGGTAAACACCCCAGTCATTGCATGGTCCTGCATTCTGTGCACGTTCTCATGCTAAATGCTATATTGCAATAAATGGACAATCACATCCCTAAAGGGAGGCCAGTTAGCATCAGAAGCTTACTTCCATCCATACCTCTCAAACTTTAAGCTTTAAAAACCATAACACTGGACTTAATCAAAGCAGAGATTCAAGAAATGGACGTCAGGCATATTGCTCATAACAGAAGGATTTCAGGTACTAGAACTTGTATAATTAATGGTGCTGGATATTTATAGATACATAGTTCAGCTAAGTTCATGTTCGATTAAATAGGTTTAATTTTATGAAGAGTGTTAGTATATTTTGGTGGAACATGCTGAAATTTAAAGGCAAAATCATATGGAAAAATCACAGCAGTCCAGAGGAATACCCCCTCCATTTATTAGTTCTGACAACACCCAGGCCTTTAATCAAACTTAAGTTGATTGCGTTTCTGTCAGGGATTTATCCTTCATTTTTCTTAAACTGTCCAGACAGCATATTACATTCATGTACAGCCCTCATGCATTGTGCTCATTTAGCGTTTGGATGCTTCATTCCCTCTCCTCTCCCCATCTAGCCTTCATTTGAGGTTACTTCCTCCTTCCTCCTGATATGAGTTTCATTCTCGTTTTCCAATCCTTCTTCCCATTGCTTTTTCACTCCTTCCTCTCCTTCTTTCCTTAGTCTAGACAGTTTTTGCCATATTCTCCCCTTTGCTAAGGAACCGCTTGTGTAATTCATGCTCCTGTATAGCTTTTGTCCCCTTCATCTTTAGAGGAAAATGTTTTTAAATTTGTACTCAACAGTTTGATATTGTTCATTTTTCTTTCTTTCCAGATGCTGTCCTTTTTCGTTATACCCTATGCACTGAATTCCCAATTATCATCTGCTTCATTTATAAATATGTCTCCCCAAATCATCTCAGTCTGCTTCAAGACTTGTTGTGCTCACACAGAGTGCCAGAACATGTGCAATGTTCCTGCTTCTTCCTCCTGACACCTCCAGTATCTAATCACCCGTTTCTGCCTTTCTTTACTAATTTCATGTAGGTTAGATACCATCTATGCAGCATTCTCACGTGTTGCTCTCCAGTCCCATGTACTTTCTGCATGTGCTCACTGCCTGCATTATATTCTACAAGTGTCCTGCAACTCTCTTTCACCTTTAACTGACATTGTTTTGGTTTTCTCTTGGCTCTTCATAGATGCATTTGGTCCATTGCCTTCCTAACCTCCTCCATTTGCTATAAGATTATATTATCTCTCCTTTTGCCGTCAGTTCCTGTCTGTTCCATTCTACTGTTGCCATCTCTGCAATTTTCCATGTTTCACTGAGTACCAAGCAGTTCCATCACTGGGTTTCTGTTATTCTACATTTCTACATGAACTCTTCCATTGTTTTATATATTTCTCCTCCATTCTTTTATCCGAATACCAAATCCTCCTTTTGAGTTATTGCACTCCAGATCTCTTCATTTTACTGTCCATTTGCTCCACTTTATACATCCTAGTTCTTTTAGAGATACTTTGTTCATATTATTTAGTAAGCTTTCCACATCTCCTGCTCACTTGCTCTTTTTCCATTACTTCTTTCTCATTTGTTTCTTTTCAATAAATGATCGTACATGTTAGATCATCATCTTTTACTATTCCACACCTCCTTGGCTTATCCTCTATACCTCTTTCTCTCCTTCTCTCTAACTGCTTCTTCTTGTATTTTCCGGCTAGCTTTTCCCCTGTGCCTACCGTACTATCCACCAAAAGTCCTTCCAGTCCCATTGTTGAATTTCTTGCTCTACAATAATTTTACTTTCTAATTTCATGTTTGCTTTTTCTCTGATCAGCACTTCCCATCCTGTTTTCATTTCTTCTAGTTTCACTTCTAGCTGTCTCTCCAGATCGTTGCTCACTCTTCCTCTCCTTTTTTTGAACACTTATACGTTTTCCCCTGACAATTACTTTGACTTCATCCCACTAGCATTTTCCACTTTGTTCCTGTCTTTCATGTTGTCCTGTACTGACTCCATTATTACTTCTTGCATTGCTTTCTTGTCATCTGTCTCCTTGTAATTATAGCTGGCCCACCTAAACTCCCATCTCATTGTTTTCTCTTCCTGCACAGTTACCTTAAGTCTCACTGCTCCATGATCTGATATATGTCTTGCCTGTATTTGAATTTATTATTTCACATATTTATATTTGTTCGCCAAGGTTGTGCACTGATTAATATGGACCAATTTCAGACTAAGCCCGAATGAACTACAATATATTTCACAAACAAAAACACAAAACTACAAACATGAAAAGCTCTAATAAACTAAATAATTCAGGCATGGTGTAATTTATTTGTTAAGCTCTGTCATCCTTTAATAATATCAAGAACTATATCAGAGCATTAAACATTAAGCAGTCAGTCTGTTAATTATCATTTTCAAACTCAAATGATAAACCAGTAGAAACTCATATAGAATGCTCTTTATTTTTCTTTAAAGTAATATGCAGACAAATAAAATATTTCCTACCACAGTCTAAAAATCGCTAACTATTAAATATGAATAAACTGATAAATACTTTGTTGTAAAACTAATAATAACAAACATGGAATTCAAAATCTCCATTGTTTTAATTCCACATATAAAGCAGAAATGTTGGCCAACTATCCTGTGTTGAAGCAGGAGCATCTGGCTTGGATGGAAAGGTGCTTTTTGAGTTACATTCTGAATTCAGAATATGTGTTGCATTTCTTTAGACTGATAGAAAGAACTTGCCAAAGATTAGGTGTCTGAGAAGAAAATACATTTACAGTGCAGAGTTTGGTTCTAATGGTAGCGAGAGTTGGTGTGACAGAGCATGTTCAGTGCTGTGGAGTTTGGTTTTAGGGGTAATGAGAGTTGGTGTGACAGAGCATATTCAGTGCTGTGGAGTTTGGTTTTAGGGGTAATGAGAGTTGGTGTTACAGAGCATGTTCAGTGCTGTGGAGTTTGGTTTTAGGGGTAATGAGAGTTGGTGTGACAGAGCATGTTCAGTGCTGTGGAGTTTGGTTCTAGGGGCAATGAGAGTTGGTGTGACAGAGCATGTTCAGTGCTGTAGGGTTTGGTTTTAGGGGTAATGAGAGTCGATGTCACAGACCATATGCAGTGCTGTGGAATTTGGTTCCAGGGGTAATGAGAGTTGGTGTGAGCTGTTTATCAGGAGGCATTCTGATGATGTTTAGCTACAAGCTGAGTAAATGAAAGCAGTTGGAATTGTCTGTAGAGATGTGATTCAGGCAGTAGGTTAGATCTTTGTTTTATGGGTAGGCATTTGGCTTTTCTAGGGTGCTATAATGATGCTCATAGACTGGACAGTTTATAATGAACCATTATATGCTGCTTGAGGTTGTCTGGAGTGTGACAGTGTTTTTAATTTGAAAATGAGTAGCCCATATTACACCTCTAGACAGGACAACTCCTTTGACAATGGCTGTTCTGGATGGTTGATAATACAAATGGGGAGAGATCTTTTGGCCCACAAGGCATATGCATACATATACAAAAAATTAAACTATGAAACATTGCGATTAGCCTGGAAAGAGTGCCTGATTCAATGTGCTCCTAATAAAAGGAAAGGGAAATGATGTTTCTTTATTGTTCTGGTGATTGTTTGTATGGTTTTGAAATGAAAGTCATAGACATTGAGTAAAATCCAGCAATTTGTTGTCCACGTCCATGTTTTTCTTTGTTGGACATTTTTTATACTATTCATGGAAACAGTGGGAACTGGTAAGGAGACAAAACATTCTATAAGTAGTGCACAAGTTCTAACACATCTGTTACAGGATAAAAGTGATATACCAGGGAAGCGACAACTCAGAAACTGGAAGCTTCTTCACTAATGACTGAAGACTAACGCTGACACTGAAAAGACCATGATTTTAGGATTTGACTCTTTCACTCATATTCTTTTCTTCTTCTTCTTTCAGCTGCTCCCATTAGGGGTCGCCACAGCAGATCATCTGTTTCCATTTCTTCCTGTCCTCTGCATCTTGCTCTGTCACACCAACCACCTGCATGCCCTCTCTCACCACATCCATAAACCTTATCTTAGGCCTTCCCCTTTTCCTGTTACCTGGCATCTTCATCCTTAGCATCTTTTTCCCAATATACTCTGCATCTGTCCTCAGCACATGTCCAAACCAAGGCAATCTTGCCTCTCTGGCTTTGTCTCCAAACAGTCTAACCTGCGCTGATGCTCTAATATACTCATTCCTTATCCTGTCCATCCTCATCACACCCAGTGCAAATCTTAACATCTTCACCTCTGCCACGTCAAGCTCTGACTCCTGCCTTTTTGTCAGTGCTACCATCTCCAACCCATATAACATAGCTGGTCTCACTATTCACTCTGACTGGTACCCATCTATCACAAATTACTCCTGACACTCTTCTCCACCCACTCCAACCTGCCTGTACTCTCTTCTTTAGCTTTCTTCCACACTCACCATTACTCTGAATGTTAAGAAAATTATTAATAAATATTGGAACATTTTCATAATTAATGGTGGACATTTGGCATATTTTAGGTGACAGACCCCTGTATGTCTATAAAACAGATAAGAATGTATAAAACATATTTGAGGGAAACTGTCTTTTGAACAGGGAAACTAGGGGTAAAACTGGTGCTAGGAAATCTGGCTATTGCTATCAGTGCAGTTATATTTGTGAAGGAGATTGAAATAAGGAAGATTGCCTTAAGTTGGTTGCACTCTGGCAGCTGTAGCACTTATGGCATTGTTTACATTGTCATACGTATTTTCTGTCATTTACACTATGTTGGAAAAATGGAAAGGCCTCTCAGAAAAAAAGAATATACAAGCATTATTATGAGATTGCAAACAATACTACCACAGATGCCTTGTACAGACAAACCTTGGCTTGTAGCATTCCACGTGTTTAAATTTGCCATCTTAGAAAAATTCCCAGTTGACCCATGAGGACAGATTGGCAGAGAAACATCAATGCTAGAGAAGTTATTTGGCAACTTACAACTAATGTCATCACTCCACCTGGCTTAAACAATAATATTTCTTTAAATTGTGTAACTAAACACAGGAGATCCAAGTTATGGATAACAAGCATATAATATGATTGATTATATGTTCTAATACTACAAATAATTGTCAAGTTTTAATGTTTAAGAATAACTTCTAATCATATGTTTATATTTGTATTCATTTTTTTTTTGTTTTTAAATGGTAAGTAAATTAAGTTATTTGAAATCTTTAATGAAAAGTGATTATGTGACTAGCTTTTCTTTTATAAGTAGTGGCAAAATCTTGGTTGTTGTTCTGATGAAATCTTGATATGTGTAAATGATGAAAGAACTTAATAACAAATTAAAATGTTTGTTTTTTTTTTGGACAAACCATGTATTGCTGTGTATCCTATACATCTCAAAAATGGTCTTAAGCTTAATGCAGAAAAGTGCAACATAGGATCATTAGGTAAAAAAAATGTGCTGCTATCTCATGTGCTATAAATGGTACTCCTCTTCAGAAACATACGGTCATAAGACATGTCAGTACTTATGTGGGCAACTACTCATCACATTTTCATTAAATTCAGGAAGGATTTCTAACTGACCTAGTTAATTTCCAAAGGGAATACAATCAATATCCAAGAATACAATGCTCCCTTTGGTATGCATAAATGTAAACATATTGATCAGTAGGAAGGACCTCAAAGACTGCTAACTAAAATAAAAAAATAAAAACCTTTAATCCTTCAGCTATTGTGATGCAGTAGCCTGACTTTGCTTACACTCAGCCTATAAGCTGCCCTACAGTGATGTGTCTTGTTTTTTTTTTTTTTTGAGTCATGAAAAGTACAGCCTTATTTGGCTTCCTCTTTATTTATTTTAATTTATAGAATTTGTTAACTTAGGTAGAGCATTGATCTCATTAGACCAATTTCAGTCTCAAACAAAATGTGAACACATATCAAGTGGAAAAAAAATTAAAATAATTTATATAATAACAAGGCACACTAAAACAAAGGCATAATTAATACACAATAGAAATCATGATTTAAGAATGTAGTCTATAGAAACCACTCACAAAGGAATAGTTAATTCTTCTTCTTCTTTTCCCGGTAAGGGTCGCCACAGCGGATCACCTGTCCGCTCATGATTGGCAGTGGAGTTTTACGGTGTCGAGTTGCCAGCCCGGCGCCCAACCTTCCACATAAGGCACACACATGCACACACACACACCTAGGGCCAATTTAGAGTGTCCAATCCACCTACAGCATATCTTTCGGATGTGGGAGGAAACCGGAGCACCCAGAGGAAACCCACACAACCACAGGGAGGACATGCAGACCCCGCACAGAAGGCACCCCAGCTGAGAATCGAACCGGAGAACCTCTTGCTGTGAGGCAGCAACGCTAACTGCTGCACCATCGTGGCCACTCTCACAAAGGAATAGTTAATACACAATAGAAAACATGATTTAAGAATGTAGTCAATAGAAACCACTAACAAAGGAATAGTTAATACACAATAGAAAACATGATTTAAGAATGTAGTCAATAGAAACCACTAACAAAGGAATAGTTAATACATAATAGAAAATGTGATTTAAGAATGTTGTCAACAGAAACCACTAACAAAGGAATAGTTAATACACAATAGAAAACATGATTTAAGAATGTAGTCAATAGAAACCACTAACAAAGGAATAGTTAATACACAATAGAAAACGTGATTTAAGAATGTAGTCAACAGAAACCATTAACAAAGGAATAGTTAATACACAATAGAAAACGTGATTTAAGAATGTAGTCAATATAAACCACTAACAAAGGAATAGTTAATACACAATAGAAAATGTGATTTAAGAATGTAGTCAGTAGAAACCACTAACAAAGGAATAGTTAATACACAATAGAAAACATGATTTAAGAATGTAGTCAATAGAAACCACTAACAAAGGAATAGTCAATACACAATAGAAAACGTGATTTAAGAATGTAGTCAACAGAAGCCACTAACAAAGGAATAATTAATAGACAATAGAAAATGTGATTTAAGAATGCAGTCAACAGAAACCATTATATACAATATTTACATCAGTTAGAATGGTGACATGTTAGAAGTTATTGAAGAGATGCTACTGAAAATGATAGGCAGTATGTGTCCGAGATTAGGAAGAATAGGTTATGTGACTTGAAGCAGAGCATTTACAAGCTGCTTGTCCCATGAGATGTTATTTAAGTTGTGCCCAAACATGGAGTACTTTGACACTTCTTTAAGATTTGAGAGAAGATCCAGCTAGAACTTGGATACAAGAATAGTAAGGGAGTGATTAGAGTACTGATAGCTGGTTTTAGGAGCTTGCAAGACAAGACTATTTCTTCACAAAACCTGTGTATCAACAAACACCTGCAATAGGGACTCAAATCTACACTAACAAATAAACAAAAGTTGGCAGAAGGATGGGTTCCTAACTCAGTTTATTCATATCATGTTGAATAAGTTAGAGGTCAAACAAAGACTTTGGATACCTTTAAGACTAGTCCTGATAATTGGACAGGTGGACACAAAGGGTCTATATTATGTGATCAAAGAGTCTCTTCTTTGAACACATAATAATTGACAAATATACAGCGAATGCTGTAAGCCGCGAATGGCCATGTCCACAAATGTTTTCCTCGGGAAAGAATTCAGTTGGCCATTATTGGGAATTGCCTTATTCTTCAACATAGAGGAATCTCAGAGTTGGTATATTTAGTTAGGGGAGGGTGTGGGAGCACAGCCCCCCACATCGGGGGTTGTGGGGGTACAAAGCCCCCCCTACTTGATTAGTGTTTTAAAGTTTGTTTTTTATTTTACAGCCACATGAATTTTTTCCCGAGGAAAAAATTTGCTGTTGTTTTACAGCATTGACTGTATATGTGTTGATTATGTGTTCAAAGAAGAACCTCTTCAATCACATAATATAGACCAGACACAAATTTACACCAGGGTTATCATGCACAGCTCCCCCTGATTTGGGAGGAGAGTACCATTACATAGTTGTATACAGTGGCAAGAACTTTTAACTGCATCTTTTTAATGTTGCACATGATCCAAAAAAAAAAAACACGTAGAAATCCACTAATATCTTTTAATGCTTTCATTTCATAGGTATGTAGGACTTCATCAGAGCATAAACCAAACAGAAATACAATTCCAACTAAACTTTTCTTGAGTATCACATGTCCAACTTCCAGAATATTTTTAAAGCAATAACCACTCTACTTCTCACACTATAAGTTGTTCCAATAAAAATAATATACCACATCAACTTGTAGAGTAATTTAAGTTACATAAATGATATAATTCATAAAATACATCCACAAATAAAGATTCCATAAAAATTGCATATATATGAATATAAATAAATCACACATTACAGACATAAGTCGTTTCAGTTTTAAAACACTAGACCTTGAAAGATTGTTATTTAATCCAGGGTCATTGGGCATATCAGTCCAAAGTTATCACCTGTAAATCAAGTTTTGCATTAAATGGACTGCCTCTAGGGTGTAAATTAATAGTTTCTAATACATAAGATTTAACAGAATGGTCAGGGTGGCTTAAAATGTATGTAAAGAGTGCATTAGTTCCTTATTCTTCTTAACATCATAAATATACTCATAAATCTTTTCCCTCAATACCCTCCCCCTTTTACTAATATAAAATGAGGGACATTTTTAACATAATACTATATAAGTCACACTTATTGAAGCAGAATTAAAATGTTTATTACTATCCCAGGAATGAAAATTGGCCACATAAATGTTACACCATTCATATATGCATTTACACTGACTACATCAACCATGCTTATAGGTACCTGTTTGTCCTCTGAAATTATTAATAGCAAATATAACTGATTCTAAGATGTTTTTAAACTTTTACCTAGGTTACCTTCTGCCATGAATGCATTCCAATTTCTTTCCAAGACATTGCAAACTGATTTTATATCCTAGCTATATTACATTACTGTTGCATTTTAAAAATATCATCCTGGCTTTTGTTATCATTGCCAAAGCACAAACGTCCTGACCATAACATAGGACCACATATCCCTTTATTTCTCTTATTAGAAACTTGTCTTAAAAATGTGTGGGTCATATCAGAGGGATATCGTCTCATATGGAACATTTCACACAGTTTAGTAATGCTGACCCCATAAATGTTGTTACCAGAAATCATATATGCCACACATACCATTTGCTCTTTCAATATTTTTCATTTTTTGGAAACAAGGATGCCAACTTGTAAAATGTAACAGAGAATTTGAATATATAGGTTTCCTATAGATTTTGGAAATACATTGTTGTATATGGCTAGGTATATTATGGTTCCTACAGTAACTTGCATAGTATCACACCTATGGTCATATTTATCTAATGGTTGAAATGATAAATTAATGTCCACGTACATATCCATGCTTTACAGTGACGCATGTGTACATTGCTCAAATTGTATGTGATTGAACCAGATACCTGCTTTTTCTAAAGTACATACTTATTTTATTTTATTTTCAGTTGATAACCAGCTAGGTTGGGAGCTCCAAGGACACTTTTCCATGACACAGGCCAAAGGCAGGAGTACAAACAAAGAAAACAGTATAATAATTATACAAAGGTATTACTCAGGCAGCTATAGAAAGCGTGAAATGAATACAATATATATCAAACCCCTAATAAGGTAATACTGAAACACCAAATAAATACAAGCAGCTGTCTATTTTATGATTCTTAGGGATAGATCTTCAACTTGAGTTACGAGTTATTGCAGCTATATCTACATACTGTATATATATATATATATATATATATATATATATATATATATATATATATATATATATCTATATATAGGTTTACTATCAAAATGTCAAAAGTTAAAATAAAATGTGTACATATTAGCAAAGTGTTTCGCCGAAAGTACACATTTCCATATGTACCTAATGTCGAAAACAGCTGTGAGTTGTCAAAAATGTCACTCGTGACATTTTTGACAATTCACAGCACTCCCACCCTTCCCTTAACTCCCTACCTAACTAGCCTAAACTCACATTTATGCAAGGGAGCAAGCCCCCCTGCACCGCCCTGTGGGGGGCTGCACCCACACACCCCCACACCCCCCTAACTTAATATTCCAACTCCGAGATCACACTACAGTGAGGAAAGGGATGTATTTCCCTAACCGCAATGTACCGCAATCCCCTTACATGAGCGAACGTTATAATTGCGAATGCACAGTCCATTTGCAATAATAACAGTCGCTCACATAACCTGCCGAACTATGAAGTATTCGAACATATGTTGTTTGAATACTTCATAGCCATGCAATTGCACGGCGAAATTGTGATAGTAAACCATATATATATATATATATATATATATATATATATATATATATATATATATGTATAGTAACAATTTCAGTCTATTTGATATACATGGTAAAGAGTACTATAATACATGAGCAAAATACACAGACTAGGAAGGGTTCACATACAAATAAATAAAGAAGTACATTGGTTCATAGAGCCATAGGTGTGTACTAGGCTAACGGGCCTGGTGCCTATATAACCATAGCCCAAGAAGATTCCCTGGCATCATGCTGCCCAAAGTTAGTTCCCAGTGCCCCTGACAAGCAAGGCCACTGAAGTGATCCCTGAGGTGAACTTTCTACTGCCCACCCACTTGTCAAGATTTCTTTTAATGAGGGCCAGTGAAGTGCTCTGCTTGATGTGAATGAGAAGTTTGTTCCAGGGTATGGGCAGTGTCTGGGTTAGGAACCTGTCCTTCCAGAATGTTCTGTTTATTGTGGTAATGAGGTTAAGGTCCCTGGAGCGTGTGGCATGGAGGGATTGGGATTTCTTTAGGTGTAGCATATCTAGCAGCTCTGGAAAGACTTGGAAAGAAGCGGGAGTGGTGAAAGCTGTAGAACATTTGGAAATTAAAACAGTTGTTTGTAGCATGTAACCAAGTGAAAGACGAATAAAAAAGGAGCTCAGTGAAAGGTCAAGCGCAAAGACAATATATTACAAGACAGCTAACGTTTGTTGCATGCACATTGTAACTGAATCAGCTCAGTTTTTATTGTGCTGATTTATATAAAAACCTTTAAAGTACAGATATTAGATCAGATGCATATTACGTAAAATCTAATGATTGTTAAACTATGCAAGTTCACCGTGAAGTTAAATCACATATAAAAAAAGATCACTCTCAGAATCAAAACAACATTTTAAATAAAATTGCTTACACAATGAAGCACATTCTCTACTGTAAATAATATTGTCAGTATCAATCAGAAAATCTCGTACTTGTGATGGAGACAGGCACATAGTAAAAGCCTGATTAGTTAAATACATAGAAATCATTATGCAATCATTGTGTTAACAAGTAAAAAGCCAGGTTATATCAGTTTGTTCACATATTTTTGTTAATGAATGTAATACAGCCCAGTTACTTTATATTTTATGAAAAGCTAAAATTTGCAAAACATTAGTCGATTTGCAGTGCAAATAAATATAGAGGGTTGGCTAGTTAATTTTGAAACAGATATTCAAAGCAGTTAAACTGAAAATTAAACAGAACATTATGGAAATTATTTTGAACATATTGATCCTGTACTGAATACTAAGGCAGAACATATAAAACAGATGGAGCTGTTAATAGAAACACTGGTTTTAACAGATAAAGCGAAAGGTTCACTGCGACAATAGTTGAAGATTGTTTTTAAGATGACCTGGGCTAAATGCTATTCATTTATACATTTTGAAAATAAAGCTCTCAAGAAGGTGCTTATGAAGCATATTATTGCATTTGAGGTAGAAATTAATATGATAAACAGAAACACACTACTTACTATCCAAGTTCCAGCAGATTGCTAGGGTAGATTTTACAGATCCAAGAAATGTCATGCTAGTTCTGATATACTTTATAAGTTATTCAGAAAAGCCTACAAACTTGGATATTCCTGATCAGGCATTTCTGCCTTGGGTAATACCCACTACATACTATACCCAAATAAACTGTACTCTGTACAGCTGCAGATTACATTTATCATCTCTGGCCTGCAAGGATTTCACAAACATCAGACTAAATCCACTATCATGTAATGTATTCCTACTAACAGTAATTGAACTCTGACCAAGATTATTTTGCATGCAGGCATACAAACACACTCAAGCACACACACATGTATACGCACATGCACAATACACACAAACACACTACATATTTTACAGGAAGGGTTAATGATGCAGCTCTGCTATCAATATGCTCTTCATTGTCTTTGTGGCAAGAGCAGGTGATTAAGGATCTGAGAATCTATTGAGTTTCTTTCTGCTGCTCAGGGTAAAGATATTGATTTCCTTTGTGAACATTTGCCTGCTGTGAGATTCAGAGCATGCCACCTCAAAATGCAACCAGCTGTAATCTGCATGTGTGCACCCCCCTCTTCCTCTCTCTCTCTCTCTCTCTCTCTCTCCCTCTCTCTCTCTCTCTCTCTCTCTCTCTCTCTCTCTCTCTCTCTCTCTCTCTCTCTCTCTCTCTCTCTCTCTCTCTCTCTCTCTCTCTCTCTCTCTCTCCCTCTCTCTCTCTCTCTCTCTCTCTCTCTCTCTCTCTCTCTCTCTCTCTCTCTCTCTCTCTCTGTCTCTCTCTCTCTCTCTCTCTCTCTGTCTTTCTCTGTGTCTCTCTCCCTCTCTCTCTGTCTCTCTCAATGTCTCTTTCCCCTCTCTCTCTCTCTCTCTCTCTCTCTCTCTCTCTCTCCCTCTCTCTCTCTCTCTCTCCCCCTCTCTTTCCCTCTGGTATTCAGCAATAAACCTATTGAAACTTTGTAAATGTCATGGTCTTGGCAGTTGGGGCAGCGGTTAAGGTTGACAGCTGTAGTTTCTATGGTACAGGGTTTGATTCCCTCAGTCCTTGTGTGCCTATGACTTTGCTCAAGTCATTTAACCTGGCATTGCTCTCAGGTGACCTCTGAAAAGGGATGTGTCCAGTGGGACTACATGGTTAACAAATAAGATTATTATTGGAGTTGAGGGTTGGCATAATGGTTATGATGGAACAATCTCCCCACACCACTACGTAATATACCTAACCAGAACAACTTCAAATCCATGCTTCTCTTCCATCACTCCTCCAAATGGGAATGTCCTTCACATGCTCCCACCTAAAACACCCATACTACTAACTCCACACCTAAAATCATCACTTCTTTGCCAACTTTAACAAACCTCATAGATCTTGCTCAGAACATCTTTCCATAAATCTTTTGCATACGTGCCTCTGGCCTACCTTACTCATATTCTCAAACTGACAAGCTCTACATTGCTCACCAGTGTGTATATATTACTTGTAAAACTGTTATTCCTGTACAGACTAATATTGACACATGCTACTCACTTTATCTATTATAAATGTGGCAACTCAATGTAATTCTGCCTTTGTAAACTCACAACTGTTTGAACTTACATCATATAATGATGCATATTCTGCATACTTAGATAGATTATAATGATGTAAACCTATATACGTTGTATTATGTATTGGAGTTTTCTCCTCGGGTCTCCACTCTAAATGGGTCACTAGCCAGCTGGATTAACCCAGTTAACAAACAATCAATAAATAAATAAATAAATGATGTTTGCCATACAGACACAAGATATAGGATTTGCATTGCATCTTTGAGGGAAACTAGTTACACTTAAAATGGCTAACAAAGACAGCTAGCCTAGTATTTACATCTGAACCCCCCCCCCCAGGATGGACACGCTGGCATCAGATGGTCACCCTGTCATTGACCTCTTCCAGCTCCTCCAGGTGACAGTCAGGATGTCTCCCCCTTTGTTGCATGAAGCCAGTATAAATATACCCTCTTATTCCATAGCCTGTACCTTAGTGTTATCCATAAATAGACTACACCTGCTACTCAGCTTGCTTGTAATGGCTGGGATAAAATAATAAAAACTATAACTACATAAAGATACATCTAGAGAACTAGTGGTTACTATTCTCTGTTTTGGGAATATGTCACTAATACAGCAAAATACCATTCAGAAGGAGTATAAAATTAAATTATGCAGTATGCCTAATGTCTAAATGGCAGATGCAAATTCAAAAACAGCAATCAAATAGCCATATTAATTAATGAAAGAAAGCTAATTAATGAAAGAAAAGCAGAAGCCAGTCATGTTCACCCAAATCAAGAGACATTCCAGGTTCTTGGGCTGTCTCAAAACAAAAACAGACCTGGTGACTCAATAAACTCCATCCTACATGGTGTTTACATGTTTGTGCAGTGAGCAGCAGCGCTAATTATATATGCATGCCACACACCACATTTAAACATAAAGAAATGCAGTTTCATGGCCAGCAACACTGTTGCCATCCAGGAAAATGTGTAAAGCAACACGAACACTTGCAGACATGTACACCTGTTAACCTATGGGCAAACTAGGTCTATGGAATTGCATGGAAAGCCACAATGACTTCCAGGGTTATTAATAAAGGAATGTATATAATTCCAGCACATTATATGAAAGTATATACAGTGCAGAGTACTGTGGAAACCTATTTCAGGCATACAGAATAAAGGCTGTGTAAATGATCAGCAAGAGTTCATAGACTACATTATATATAAGTAGTCAGTGGAAGTATGTGTATTGGAAAGGTTCACTTAGATGAATTGTAGGAAAGAACCCAGGAGAAAAGGACAAGTGAAACATGATGATAATGTATAGCACATGAGGGCATGTCAATGAAGACAGTTGTAGCAGTTGAACACTAATCACATATCAACATGATACAGTATGGACTGCACAGTTATTGTATATTATGTGACTGTCACACATGGTGACATATCCTTGGGGAGGATTCTTTGTGATATAAGCATCTTGACATGAATAATGTTCAGGACATATATCAGGGACAGTATATACAATAGGGGTTATGGGCATATTGTGAAGGTGTGCAAAATATGTTGCCTGAATATGAATGTAATGTCAGCACAGGTCTCAACCAATCAGAGACACGCAGCAACAAGGCTTGAATATGAATGTAATGTCAGCACAGGTCTCAACCAATCAGAGACACACAGCAACAAGGCCTGAATATGAATGTAATGTCAGCACAGGTCTCAACCAATCAGGGACACACAGCAACAAGGCCTGAATATGAATGCAATGTCAGCAGAGGTCTCAACCAATCAGGGGCACACATTAACAAGGCCTGAATATGAATGTAATGTCAGCACAGGTCTCAACTAATCAGGAACACACAGCAACAAGTTCATGGAAAACAGTAGACAGAAGCATGCACAGTCATGGACAATATCAGCATACTACCATCAGTAATCCCACGTCTTTGACATAACATACATGATTGTGGGTGATCTTAGATGGCTCTGCAAGAACACATTTGTACAACTATTATGATTTGTCAGCAATCCCTGAGGGGAATCAAGCATGCCGTCTTCAAAATTTAACATCTGCTGGAGGTGTTAGGATGGACACTGCTATACTTGTATTTGAAATGATGAGCAATCCTGGCTAGTTGACAGGTGTGCACACCATATACATGGCACAATCCACACTGTGAAAACTGAAACTAACAATATTGTCAATCAGCTGTGTATTTACTGTATGCATCACATCTATTTACTGTATGCATCTAATGTATTTACTGTGTGCATCACAGGAGCACATATCACACATGCATCTAGTATAATGCCTTGAAGGGCTTTCTGAACCATTAACCAGTAATTTTTATGCAACACAAAGAATACCTGGGTATGGCCAATATGGCCAATAAGATGTGTGTGATCTCACTGTACCAAATGTAGTACACCTGAGTAACTCATCCCTGGAAGATGTGTTGGAAGGTACATGGAAAAGGGTACAAAACATAAGACACATTAATATGAATCAGAAGCATGAGTTAAGCATTGTTAGTCTAATGGATACTTTGAGAGGTAGTTTGTTTGTCACATTCAACAAACTAGGAATACATTATTCCATGGTAGAATGTTTTAGAGTTATATCATTAGGTATTTTTTTTATTTGTTTCAAAAGTTTTGTCCATTGCTTAAGATTTCATATAATTATATATAAAGTATATAACAAGTTCTGTACATAAACATGATTTCATTATACATATGTTTTTCTCTCTTATATAAATGTCTGATTTTAAATGCATATCTATTAATATTAATAGATTGAATTATCCAGTAAAAAGTGGGAGTCTGTTCAAATACTTGCAGTTTCATAAAGCTCAAATAGCATTTCTACAGGAAACGGGTTTACTTAATAAAGATGTTGTGATGCCCCTGCACTGGCACAGTAATCAAGGAGCCTCAATCCTCACCACTGGCAACAGTGAGTGAAGTACACAATGGAAGGATGACAACTACACACAAAATAAAGTACAATTTCCCTCAAGAGCACACAGAGATCACAGTCAGTCTGTAGCTGGTTTCTCCCTCTTTCTCCAGATCTCCAACAAGACTCCCCACTGGCACAGCTATAGGGTTAGGATCTCAGCTGAGGAGTCAAGCCAAGACCTCCTGCACCCTCTCTGTCCAACCAATGCTTCATGTCCCTGCCCAAGTAACTGACAAACACACACATTGAGATTTGATTTATATACAAACACACGCACACACACACACACACACACACACACACACACACACACACACACACACACACACACACACACACACACCTGTGAAAGGCTGGCACAGGTTTACTAGTTAAGACCCCTTCTGCCCAGACTATAAGGTCATTATCACTGCCACCAACCCCTACTTGCCAGCTTTTTAAAGGCCCTTACAAAGGGTGACCAATCCTACTGTGTAGTGTTACTATTGTCCAAATGGTAAGTGTGACCAAGACTAAGGCTATTTAGGAGTGGACTGTACATTGTCACCAAATACATATGTAAGTATTCTAAGAGCTTAAATATGTCTCACAAATATTAGCCACAAAGATAGGTTTAAATATATTTAATAATAAATAATAAAAGAACAATTCAATACTCAAACAACAAAGTAACTACAGAGTTCAGAATCACAGGAAATATTTTAAAGCAACATTGCAGGACAGTCTTAAATATATACAGAAAACATCTAAACTAATCTTTACTATATTCCTATCTATATCTAAGAGAAGTTACTGTACCCTAGACTTACTTACAGAGCAACACAGAAGTGCTGAATGGATGTTTCTAAGTCCATGGCAAGATACAAAATGCACAGTCCTTGTCTGAGACAGTTCTTACATTACTAACAAACATTACTGTTGGGTCAGCTTGGATGATATCACTGTTTGTCACCTGCCTTCAGTTCCCAGGCTAACAGATACCAGCACAATTTTATCATCTCTGTGTGAGAAGTACATATCTCTCAGATGTGCAGCTGCTAGAAAGCAATAAAACACTTTACATCTCAAACCTAGTAATTAAAATTACTTTCAAGACAATAGAACAACTTCTATCTCTAGACATTGTGTCTGCTTGCTGCATTGAAACTAAGAGATAACACAGTCGTAAAACATTTTGATTCCAACCTATTTTCTTGAAATTTTGCAAGTTAACTCTGAATATTCCAACTTCTACTATTAAAATATACATTTGCACAGGTATATAGTTTATATACATTTCCGTTATTTTTCATTACAGTACTCTGTGATTACATTATTGAAGCTCAGTATATAACATACACTTCTGTAGAAATCATAGCAATATTCACAACTGACATAGAATTATTTACAAAATTCCAGCTAGCTAGGCTGGCAGCATCACAGATGTAAATAAACTTTCATTAAAGATTATTTGGTTTTAGCAGGTTCTGGCTTTCAAGATAAAACAAGAGGCACCCTCATTTTATGGAAGAATTCACCAGTAATGCCTAAAGTAAAAGATATTTATGTTGATAAAAATGGTATGTTAAGCGATGATATAACTGAGTAGAACAGAAAACAATATGCATTGGTGAACTCTTATTGGATTCCACAGGTATTGGAGCTAAAGATGTAAAAAAAAAAATACATAGTTTCATAGTTTCATAGTTTAGTACTAGGCTATCTGCCCTGGGACATTTGTAAGCCTAGCCATTGTGATGTGGCTTTTGCCACCCCATGAAATGGTACAAAAATGTACAGAATAAATTTAGAATACTGTGCCTCTGTCTAGTAGTGACACAATGAAGGTCCCCTTATATAATATAATTAGTTTACTGTGCCCCTGTCAAGCAGTGACACAGATGTGACCCCCGGGGTAAACTTACGATCTCCCATCCACTCATCAAGATTTCTCTTGAAGAGAGTCAGTGAGGGGCTCTGCCTAATACGAACTGGGATCCTGTTCCAAAGCATGGGAAGCCTCTGGGTTATGAATCTATCCCTCCAGCATGTCCTATTCATACTTGTGCTGAGGTTTAAGTCTTTAACTCTCGTGGTCCTGATGGATTTGGATTTTTTGAGGTGGAGCATGTCCATCAGATCCTGATTTGACATGGCTTTGTACGTCAGGCAGAGATTACCTCTGAGCAGGCGGTATGCTACTGAATAGAGCTGAAGTTTCTTTAGTCTGGCAGAATAAGAAATATGTTGGAGACCCTTGATCCTCTTGGTGATGTACTTTTGTGGTCTCTCCAGCTGTTGCAAATGCTGGGTGAGGTACATACCAAATGGGGCATTGTACTCAATCATGGGTCTGATGAGGGAGGAGTATAGGGGTACAATGACATCCTTGGTTCTGGATGTGAATCCCTTCATGATGAGGTGTGCAAGGTAGAATGTTTTTCTAACCACTTTGGCAACGTGGGTGTCAAATGAGAGGTCGCTGTCAACTTGGGTCCCTAGGTCTCTGATTACCTTTTCCGTACTCAGTGGGTTGCTGTCTATGTGATAATTTGTGGGTACTTTGTTTTTCCCAAAGGGGATGACTATACATTTTTGGCATTTAGTTTAAGGCCGTGACTCCGGCACCAGTTGTCCGTTTCTGTGAGGCCTTTTTGTAGGATGTATGTGTCTGCTGGTGTATTGACTATATGGCGCCTAGTTTGCAGTCATCTGCGAACTTTGTCAGCCACAACATTCCCATGTTTGCTTTAACATCTGAGAAATAAATGCCAAACAAGAGGGGTCCCAGGACAGATCCCTGTGGGACACCACTTGTGACTGGCTTTGAGTCTGACATTGCTCCAGCGATTTTAACTTTATGGGTTCTGTCCTTTAGCCAGTTTGCAACCCATCTAGTGACATAAGGGTTTACGCTTAAGCTGTTGAGCTTATCTATGATGCCTGAGTGGGGTATTGTGTCGAAGGCCTTAGCCAAGTCCAGGTAGGTTGTATGGACTGCTTTGCCCTCATCAATGGCTCTAGTGACTGTATCAAAAACGTCAACCAGGTTCAAAAGGCAGGATATGCCCTTTACAAAGCCGAACTGGGTGGGGTCAAGTGTCTGTAGGTCCCCTATGTCTCTGTTTATGAGTTCCATAATGATTCTTTCCATAGCTTTGCAGACCAGGCTGGTTAAGCTTATGGGGCGGTAGTTCCCAGGGTCTGTAGAGGTACCCCCTTTGTGGAGTGGGACCACTGTTGCTGTACGCCAGTATTCAGGTACATATCCTGAAGTAAGGCTAAGGTTAAATAGCATTTTTATGTGTGGGTTTAGCTCCTCTTGGAGTTCACGTAGCACGCAACCCGGGATACCGTCAGGTCCCATTGATGCTTTGTTTTTAGCTTTGTTTAGGGCGGTTCTCACTTGGAAATCTGAGATGACAGGGAGATTACATTCAGCTGGGATAAGTATTTCTTCTTTTGGGGGTGAGGGAGGGGAGAAATTTGCACTGAACCTGTCAGCCAGAATGTTGGCAATATCTGTGGGTTCAGTGTATTTTTTGTTGTTGTGAACTAACTCTGAGCATATCTGAGGGTTTCCGCCCAGGTTTCTAACATAGCTGAAGAAGGCTTTGTGGTTATCTTTAGTGTCCTTAGCGATTTTTCTCTCAAAGTTGGCCTTGGATGTTTTTATGAGAGAACGTAGTTTTCTGCTAATGTTGATCAGAGATGTCTTCCCTTTATGGGATTTTGCTCTGACGTGCAGTAGCTTCCTTCTTTTGTTATACAATTTGTTAATGGCTGAGGTCCACCAGACAGGATGCTTGCTTTTGGTGGAGAGGGACTTGGATTTATTTGGGATTGCATGATCCATGCATTCTTGGAGATGTCCATAGAAAGCATTTGTGAAGGATTCGGCATTGTGGGATGTGGTATCCACTGACACAGTGGGCTTAAAGGATACCATCTCAGTCTTAAGAAGAGTGAAGTCTGCTTTTGAGAAGTTTTTCACTATGGTCTTTTGTGCTGGGGGTGGAGGTGGGATATGTATATCCAGGTTGATTAGTTTGTGGTCAGATCTCACTAGTGAGGGGTATACTTCCGGTGTGGAGCATTTTGTCTCCATGTTTGTGATGATCAAGTCTAGTATATTATCTCCTCTAGTGGGAGAGGTGACTAGTTGTTCCAGTGCATTTGAATTTATGAATTCCAGGAACCTTTGGGCTAGGGTATTAGGGCTAGAATAATGTACCCAATCTATGTTTGGGTAGTTGAAGTCTCCCAGTATGATGGTATTTTGTGATACATTCATATCCTCCAATGTCTTCAGGAAGGCTGAGTGGGGTTCCTGAGATTGGGAGGGTGGTCTGTAACATGCTACCAGTTGTATAGTAGTTTTGCCTATGGTTAGTTGCACCTGTATGGTCTCTGAATGCTTCATGTGTTGCTACTAACCTGGAGGTGTGGGTGTCCTTGATGAATATAGACACTTCCCCTCCCTTTGTGGTTTGGCCCGGGTTTTGGGGCTGAAAAGCATGATACAAGGTATAGCCTGGTAGCACTGGGGTGCTCTCAGGAGCCTTGAACCAGGTTTCAGTTACTCCACAGACGTCGATGTTCTCCATGCTGTGGAGTGCATCGAGTGCCTGCATCTTGAGATTTAGACTTCTGGCGTTGAGCAGCATTACCCTTAGTTTTTTTCCATTTTTGTTTTCTAAGGAGGTGGGTTTGTCTTTTGAGCCTTGCCTAAAAAAGGCACTATGGGGGTGGCAAGAGCCTTAGCCAATATCCGGAAGCCCAGTGGTGACAGGTGTAAGCCATCCCTTGCGAAGCAGCGTGGCTTGTCCAACATGTCATCCCAGGCAGACAGACATTGGATCCCCTTAGAATGACACCAGTACTTGAGCCAATTATTAAAGCTGATCATCTTGTCTTTGTATTGTGGCATCATTCTTGGTGAGGGCAAGATGCTGCTCAGGGTCAGGGTCATACCAGCCTGGGCTACATAATTGGAGAGCTCCTCTATGCCTCTTTTCATGTAGTCCAGGGAGGTACATCTCAGGTCATTCACACCAGCATGGACAACGACGGAGTCATATTTGTACTTGCTTTGGAATGACTTGAGTGCGTGTGCTATGTGGCGGATCCTAGCTCCCGATAGGCAGCTCACAGTCATCCTCTCCTTGTTCAGCCTGGTCAACGGGACATCAGTGTGTCTGACTATAGAGTCACCTATTACTAGTGTATCAGGCATGGTGTTTGGCCTTAAGGACTGTGATTGGTTAACACACTGATTTATTGAAGTATGTGTTGCATGTGTTTTGTTTTGAGGTGGTGGATTTTTGGATGTCTGCTTTGGCAGCCTCTGTTGTTTTGGTAAGTTTTTTATTAGAGCCTCCGAGTATGTCTTTGTGTTTTTATGTGTTTGGTTTGTAGTTGTGGTAGGTCTATGTGGGACTGGGATTGTTGTGTGTGTATTTACCATCTCCTCCTGTCTGGTCATGCCAGCCCTGAGTTGAGAGAGTTCAGCCTCCAGTTCGGCTATATAGTTGCATCTCTCACATGTATTTGTGTTTGTTGGGAGGAGGAGAGGGTTGTCTGTGTACATGAGACAATTGTAGCATTGTCTCAAGATACCCAGATTGACCAGCTGAACTGGAGAGGACGCCAGTAATATACCACTCAACATGCTAGAACAGTATAAGGGAGTGCTGTACCTTTAAGGGAAGTGGTTATTCACAGGGGTGGTAGGTAGATGTAGTGCTTTACTTAGTACGAGAGTGCTTACTTAGTAGAGAAGTATTGAGAACAAGTGCTAGGCTTATAATATAGTGAGTAGACTGATTATACTAAGAGTAGAGCTTCCTTAAGGGAAAATTTGAAGAGCAGACTTGGCAGAGCCAGAAGAAGTTTAACCTTGTTTAACTGGCGCTGTGATATGCGCACAATTGCGCAAAGCCGCGCAAACGCGGATTTTAAACAGGGAACTACAAAAGAGCTAGAAATGGTCCAAAACAACCAATTACTACAGCTCTTGTGCTGAGGTCACTTCCTACAGGGACAGGTAGGCAGATCAAGGCTCCCCACTCCCACTGGTGAGCAAAGAAACATCCTTCTACCCAAGTAAGGTAATGGACAACACAGGAACTACACCACAGCCCAGAATACAGCAATGCCTGTAAACTGGTCTAAACTAGTTGAGGAGAGGCGGGAAAACAAGGATTATTTTTTTGTTTTTTTTGTTTTTTTGATAGAAATACACAGAAAATGCAGAAACAGTGATAAACATAAACACTATAGCCTATTACATGAAAGGTGAAGTCATAATGCTGCTGATTTTAATAGTATTTTATCAGACAAAGATTCCACTGCAGATAGAAAGGTGAGAATCATATCTTCAGCCAAACACTCAACAACTTTTTTATAAATCTAATAAATTTAAAGGATATATATATATATATATATGAGCTAAGGAAAACAAGCTCACTTCAATTTTCCCGGTATTCATATAGATACAGAACATAAACAAATGTTGATAACATTTTTGTCTCAAACAATCCGTTATCACATATCAGAGAAGTTTTGATAGTTTTACATCTATTATAGAAATATAATGCTATAATATTTACTATTATAAAAACTGATAACTGAATACCTCACAGGTGATGGCCAGCATACATTATTAAAATAAAAGGATTCACAGATTGGTATGTTAAAGAGATCACAAATTTCCTAGAAATAAACATGAACAGTGAAGTATCATTCATTGTCCTGTGGGAGTCAATAAATGCTTACTTACATGGAGGAGTCACAAGCTGGCATATTCGTAAAACAAGAGAATGGGACAAGAATTGAATACAATACATGCCAAAATAAACACACTAAAGTTAAACCTAAAACCAAATGACATTATCAGCAGTCTGAACTTAATAACTTAAATAAAAAATATGTTGAAATCATAAATCATAAAGTTTGAATAAACCTGAAAAAATGTAAACTTCAGACATATTCAGCAAATTCTTTAAGCCTGCATAAACTTGCTCTTAGATCAAAGAAAATGAATAAACTAAATCATGTGAAAGAAATTCTAACACATATAAATAATAAAAAAGAAGAGCAGATATTAAGGGTTCTTTTGAATGCTTTAAAATATTAAAATATTTTATGAACATGTAAATAATAATACAAATAAGCTAGATAATGATGATATAGTTGAAACTTTCCTAAGGGAAATTATAAATAATAAAATAATAAGTGAGCAAATAAAAAAGTGAATGGTCAATCAATTTTAAACATAAATAAAAGATCAAATAAAAAAAGTTAAAAATAATAAAGCAGCAGGCCTAGATGGTCTTATACCAAAACTATGTACAATACTACCGGATGATGCAGTGAAAATATATGATAAGATCTATAAAAAAATTAAAAAAAAACTGCTGAATTCCCCCATCACTGAAACATTCCCTTATATCACCTATTTTAAAACAAGAAAAGGGTCCTACAAATTGTTCTTCATACAGACCCATTTCACTTTTAAATGTGGACTAGAAGATGTTAATGTCCAGTTTAGCTAACAGAATTAATCTAAGTATACCTAAACTAATTAACAATGACCAAACTGAGTTTATTTTAAATAGTCAAGTACAGGATAATACAATAAGAATACACACATTAATAGACTATGCAAATAAGAATAAAAAAGAACTTTCTATCATTGAAAAAGGATAATTGTGAGGTGATGTTCAGGGAAGAGTTAAGACAGGCACTGGGTGACAGTGAAGAGTTACTGAATAGCTGGGTAACTACAGCAGAGCTAGTAAGAGAGATGGCTAGAAAGGTGCTTGGTGTGACATCTGGAAAGAGGAAGGAGGACAAGGAGACCTGGTGGTGGAATGAAGAAGTACAGGAGAGTATACAGAGAAAGAGGTTGGAGAAGAAGAGGTGGGATTGTTAAAGAGATGAAGAAAGTAGACAAGAGTATAAGGAGATGAGGTGCATGGCAAATAGAGAGGTGGCGAAGGCTAAGGATAAGGCGTATGAAGAGTTGTATAAAAGTTTGGACACTAAGGAGGGAGAAAAGGACCTGTAACAATTGGCTAGACAGAGGGACCTAGCTAGTAAAGATGTGAAGCAGGTAAGGGTGATAAAGGATAATGAGGGAAACATGCTCACAAGCTAGGAGAGTGTGTTACACAAATGGAAAGAGTACTTTGAGGGGTTGATGAATGAAGAGAATGAGAGGGAGAGAAGGTTAGATGATGTGCGGATAGTGAATCATGAAGTGCAGTGGATTAACAAGGAGGAAGTAAGAATAGCTATGAGGAGGATTAAGAACGGAAAGGCTGTTGGTCCAGATGACATACCTGTGGAAGCATGGAGGTGTTTAGGTGAAATGGCAGTGGAGTTTTAAACTAGATTGTTTAATGAAATCTTGAAAAGTGAGAGGATGCCTGAGGAATGGAGAAAGTGTTCTGGTACTGATTTTTAAGAATAAGGGTGATGTGCAGAGCTGTAGTAACTACAGAGGGATTAAACTGATCAGTCACAGTATGAAGTTATGGGAAAGAGTAGTGGAAGCTAGGTTAAGAAGGGACATGATGATTAGTGATCAGCAGTATGGTTTCATGCCAGGAAAGAGCACTACAGAAGCAATGTTTTCTCTGAGAGTGTTGATGGAGAAGTACAGAGAAGGTCAAAAGGAGTTGCATTGTGTCTTTGTGGATTTAGAGAAAGCATATGACAGGGTGCGTAGAGAGGGCTTGTGGTATTGTATGAGGAAGTCGGGAGTGTCAGAGAAGTATGAAAGAGTGGTACAGGATATGTACAAGGGTAGTGTGACAGTGGTGAGGT